>NC_133620.1:467892624-467992624 GCF_048593235.1 Sminthopsis crassicaudata | reverse complement strand
CTCTTTATTGGTTTTTCTCCCCCTCCCATTTTCTATGTCCCCAACTATGTGGTGTACCAGATAGAGTGTCTGACTTAAAGTCAGTTAGACCTAAGTTCAAATTGTACTTCAGATAAGTGTCATCGAAGGCAAATCATGAAATTGCTTTGAGCTGCATTTTCATTTGTAAAATGAGAATATAATTGTACTTGTCTTGAAGGATTGTTGTAAGTTAATATATGAAACATTTTACAAATTTTAAAATGTCATAGTAGCAGTAATAGTAATAGTAGTAGTGGTAGTGGTAGTAGGAGAAGTAGTAGTGATAGTAGTAGTAGGAGAAGTAGTAGTGATAGTGGTAGTAGTAGTAATACTATCGCCACATTTGTGGCTGTGACATTCTCCACCTGACTACTCTCTGGAACTACAGATTGTTGAATTTAGTCAAATGGTTATGTGCTATTATCTTCTCCTTCCTTTGTTTATGTGGGGGTTTGTGAGCATGGAACACCACACATTAAAAAAGCATTTTTGTTAGTTTTACTGAACTTTGCTTTCTTTCTCTCTCTTTTATTTTCCTTTGCAAAGTATGGCTTTCTGGGAGGAGAAGTGGGAAAGGATGCATGGGAATATGGATCATGTTATCAATAAAAGTCATTATTCAAAGAAATTATATGCCTTTGAAGAAACAAAATGAGGACAATATCAAGTTAACAAAGCAATGCAACAAGCATTTTTATTTATTTGATTTATTTGATTGATTTTTGGAGGTTCAAATTTTCTCTTTCCCTCTAGGCCTTTCCTCACCTATTGAAAAGTCAAACAATATGAGATCAATTATGTACGTCAAATGACGCAAAATATATTGCCACACTAGCCATGTTGCCAAAAAATAATAAAAATGAAGAAGATAAAACAATTATACTTCCATTTACATTAGAATTCATTTGTTCTCGCTGGAAGAGGATAGCATTTTTCATAATGAATCCTTTGGTATTGTCTTGGGTCATTGCACTTATCACAGTAATGTAGAGGGCCGAACTTTAGAGAAGTATATTTGAAACAAGGTGTTAACACAATGGAATTGATAAGATAATGGTTCTCTAGTTCACATATATCTTTTTTTTTTTTTCCCTCCTTTCTGAGGCTGGGGTTAAGTGACTTGCCCAGGGTCACACAGCTAGAGCGTCTGAGACCAGATTTGAACTTGGGTCCTCCTGAATTTAAGGCTGGTGCTCTATCCCCTGCACCACCCAGCTGCCCCTAGTTCACATATATCTAATATGACATAATGATATAATCACTTTATATTGGCTTATACTTAGTATATTATAATGATGTAATTGTAATAGGGTATATAAATTGGGGACAAAGTCAGACTCGGAGGGACTTGGCAGACTCTCAGACTACTGGAGGAAACTGGGTCAGACTATGACAGACACAGACTGTGTAAGAGACAATAAAGACTTTGGACTCTATTCTTGTCCATTCCCTTGGTGTCTATCCTGCTGAGACCAAGGCCCTTCCAGAGAACTTCCAGAAAGCTAGCCCAAACATTACAACAGTAGCTAAGTCATTCACAGTTGATCATCATTATGATATTGCTCTTACCATGTACAATGATCTCCTAGTTTTTCCTAGTTTCTGCATCAAATTCTATAGGTCTTCACAGGTATTATTTTCTGAAACCATTCCCTTAAACATTTCTTCTATTTTTTTTTAAAAAATCTTTTTATTTCATCAAATATTTGCCAATTAAATGTAAATTTTTAACATTCATTCTTAAAATAAATTTTTGTGTTCCGAACTTTCTCCCTCCTACCCTTGAGAAGCCAAGAGATAGGATATTGAATATACATATAAAGTCGTGTAAAATATTAGTTATGTTAGTCTACTACTAACATGTTAGTCATGTTGTAAAAGAAAACACAAAAACCCAAGAAAAATGAAGAAAGTTGAAAAAGTTATATTTCAATAGGCACTCTGAGTTCATCCATTTCCTCTCTGGAGTTGGAGAGCAATATTCATCATGGATCTAGAACTGTCTTGGATCATTGTCTTGATCAGAGCAGCTAAGTCTTTCATATCTAGTTACTGTTATAATATTGCATACACTGTGTGCAATGTTTTCCTAGTTCTGCTCATTTTATTTTACTCTGCAATAGTTTATATTAGGTTTCCCAGGAAACTGATTCCCTCATAATTTCATTTAACAGCCATTTATTAAGTGCTTGCTATATATGACCAATTTTATATAAGGGAATCATATATTATTATATATTATTGTTATAATATATCTAATTATATAAGGGAAATGAAATATGAAGAGAGCTGTCAACAGTTTAACTCATGATTAGAGTTTCTATGGTTTCTCCCCCATTAGAATTTGAATCAAACTCACATTAATAAGTCTGGAAGGAAATGGGCCTGGCCAGCCCTGCCAAAGATCATTGCTCTAGGCCCACCTGCTGTTCTATTTTCCCAGAAGGCCCGTGTTTGTCCAGTGTTCTTCAAACGGTGGTTCCCCATAGTTTACTGAGGAGTATTTTACTATCATTGGCCACTGTTTCAAGGAAGTATAAGTACGTATAGAAAACCTTTCTGATGAAGCGTTCAGTGGCAATGCCCTTCATTGAGCAGAATATCTCAGTATCCTTCAAAAGTTTCCTACTGATACATTCATCCTTCTTAATTGTCAACAGATGTGGGGATTTGATCAGGGCATTCAGCTCTTCCACAGGCCTATTGGGTACCTGGGAGATTTTAAGAAGAGATGCATCATCTACTCCAAATAGTCTTCGACAAACAGTCAAATGATTCTTTAATAGAGAAATATCATCTTCATCAAATACATTTCTGGAAAAGATAGTGGACCACGTGCCTAACAGCTTCCGTACCATAAAATAACAAAACCAAAGTGAAGCCATCTTATTGTTAATTATATCCTCAGAAATATTAGGAAGGGACCGAAAAAAGATTTGCCCTTTATATTCAGGAAGTTCTCTTGACAAATTCTCCTTCAGTTTAGGGAAATCATAGAATTCTAATTCAAAGCTGGTAATCAAAAAGACTTGTGGCTCCTCAATCCCTGCTTCCAGAAGATAATGTCGGCAGTTCTTTTGTATCTTCTGCAGAACATTCTCCTTCTTGAAGGTCTTAGGCTTGGACATCTTTTCATTATGCAAATCAATGTCCACTTTGGTTCTAATAAAGTAAAACTTCTTTCCCATATCTCTGATCTCCTGGACAAGCTTCACATCATCTGTCCAAAATCTTGATGAGGAGATGATGAAGAAGATATCATAGCAACTGAAATTCACCTGTGTTAGATAAGTGTCTGGTTGGAAATTAGGGCTCCCAATGCCTGGCAAGTCCCACAGCTTTACATTAGGAAGCTCTGGGTGTTCATAGAAAGCAATGTTAATGGTTGTCTCCACGACCCCAGTGCCAGCAGCATCCTCATCTTCATGGCCAACTCTCTGGAAGGCATTGATGAAAGTGGACTTTCCTGCACCCGACTCTCCTGTCAGTGCAATGTTCAGGACAATATTATCCGTGTCTTCCACAATCTTATTGATTATAGCTATTGCTTTATCAAGCCTCCCTTTCACCACATTTGATTTGATTAAAGTGATTTTTTTCTTGAGGCAGGAAGCTCCCATCTCCTCAGTCGCTCTATTGCTAGAATTGGGTATCATATTTGAGGCTTTTTCTTCAGAAGATAAAGAAGAGGATTAATGGTCCATGACTAGACAGATCTCTGAAGAAAGGAAAGAATAAGAAAGATGAAGGAGAGCAGGTCACCAAAGTGACCTTTAGAATCAAAAGCACCACCAAAGCAACCACACTTAGATGTTTTTCCCTCTGAAAGTACTAATCATTTCTTGCCATCAGTTGTAGATGTTTCCCTTTGAGTATTAATCTCCCTTAATTTAGTAAGTGTTTTTTGCACTCATCATTGGCCTTCATCTTGTACTCTGTAAATGGCCAATAAATTTTGTGGTGGGTTTTATTAATCCAGGTAGTTATGGAAGAAAGAAGAGGGAAGAAAAAAAGAATATCATCCTCACCATATGGTTCCACAGTCATATTTAGTAAAACTTCCCAAAGTCAAGAATATATAATATATATTAATAAATAAATGTATTTATTTAGAAATAAATAAAATATATTAATATATAATATGTAATATATTAATATAAAATAGAATAATGTGACATATAATAAAATATATTAATATATAATATTAATATAATAAAAGATATATATATATATATATATAAAAGATATATAAATATCTATTAAGAACTTACTAAATTGGAATGGGATCAAGATGGCATTATACTAGAAGCAGGATAGTGAAGAATGGGCAAACAAATAAAAAATTCTGCCATAATGAGCTATTATGGTGGCAGGATGCTCAAGACACAAACCTGAAAGAAGAGAAAGCATTTACAAGCACTCCCTCAGAGAAAAACACAGCTTGAGCTCTAATTCATCAGAAAGATGCAGAGAGAGTAAAGGTAAGAGGCTAGAATAGAATCTATTATGCTTCAACTGAAGTAAAAAAAAAAAGTAGGAGTAGAGATCATGATTTCTCAGACAAACCAAAAGCAAAAATAGGCCTAATTAGAAGGGCTAAGCAGAGAAAGTACATCTTACTAAAAGGAACAGATAATGAGTAAATATGCTTTGATAGCTCATCTAAGTCCAGAACTGTGTTCCCTCTACCAGTAACCTCACCCTAATAGTGACCATTAGATATCTCTGATCACCAGATGGTAACCAGGTAATGATTATTTGTCCAATCATCACCACGAAAGCTTTGAATGACTAATCAGTCACCTCAAAACCCTTTTCTTAGGCCTCCTTCATAATATCTCTATTTTAAAAACGGTCTCTTCTGAGAAAGTGAAACTGAAAACTTCCTCTAGACCTTCCAGAGCTCTACTTTCTGCCCCTGCCTTTGAAAACCACAGAAGTTTTGGATCACTGAAAAGACCGGCCAGAGGATTTGCCCATTAACCCCAGAGGTAAGTCTGGAGCTGGCTTTTTTCGGTAATTTTTTTATTAATTTTAAAATTTATTTTTTAAACTAAAAATTATTTTCAAAAGAAAATTGACTTCTCTCTCTCCCACCTTTCCTGTCACCTACATTAAGCAAGAAAACTAGCCCTTTGTTACAAGGCTTTTGCATGGTCAGGGCAAAAGAATTCTTGCATGGGCCATGTCCATAATAATATAAATATACATATGTGTATATGCACTTATGTATATGCGTATGCACACAACACGTGTATACACAATATACAGTCTAATATATATTGTTATATATTGTACATACATAATGACATATATATACACATATATATTCTGAATTTTCCCTCTCAGGAGGTGGGTAGCACATTTTACCATGCAACCTCTGGAATCATGTTCAATTTTTTTAAATGCACTGAAGAGAACAGCAGGAAGTTCAGAGGGCAAAGAGAAAAATAGGAAGCCTTCAACATGCTGAATTTATTAAAAACTATTAAAAAACAAGCTAAAGGTAATAAGAGAACTGTGGTTTCATATAACAATCCTCTTTTTCTTTCTTTTTTTTGTGTATGAATATGATCATGTTTGTTAGAATCTGCCCAGTTTAGAATAACAAAAAACATAAAAATATATTTTTTACAAAATGCTGGATGTGCTGAATCATACCGGAGCGATGTTACTTCCTTTTCTTGGCCAGGTTATCCAAGTAGCAAATTGGGGGAAGGCTTTGGGTTTGATTTGACAAGACGTTAGCAAATAACTTGCTAAAGCATTTCAGATGATTGTGGAGAAAATGGATTCAGAGCTGGTTGGATGGCCAGACAGAATCAAAGAATAACAATAATGGTTCACGGCCAAGATGGCGGACATCCCCAAGGACCCGAATCATTCTTTACCAGGGGCCCTGGTCGGCCAAGTGACCTGAAGAATGTGACCTTTTCCCCTCAGCATTCCTTTCTCCAGGTTTTGCCCCAGCTTGCAGTTTCTGATTCACAGCCTCCCGGAATTCCTCCCAATCCATCTGTCAAAGATGGCTTCTCCATCCCTCACTGGATTGCCCTGATCCTCCTCCAGCCATTGCTGTGTAGGGACAGATTCCCGACTCCAGCCGCAGCATCTGCAGGCCCCTCTGCTATCTGTGGGGGAGAGTGGGGCAAGGCCCCCAAGCCCACCGTCCTCACAGAGCAACCCTTCAAATCCGACCCCCTTGAGGGGCAGCCGGGGCCTTTCTAACTGCTTCAGAGACTCAGCCTCCGAGAAGTAGCAGCGATGGGGAGAGTCACTGGTCCGTCGGCTGCCCAGACCTGGCCAAATGGTAAAGAGGCAGAACCAATGTCCAAGGGTGTGTGTGTATGACCAGGGGTCAGAGCACTGACCAGCTCCCTGCTGTGCTATGAACCTGGCTTAAAGTCCTCACAAGGGCAGCACAAGGCTCAAGCAAGGACATTTCCACGGGACCCGAGGCCTGGGGCCCACAGGCTAATAATGGCGACAACCACCATAATAACAATAGTAATAATAGTAATAAAAGCCTCCAAGTCCATTATCTCACCGGAGCCTCACAACAGCCGGCCATCACGCCTCTAGGAGTGAGCCACCAGGCCGGGGAACCACCTTGGCAGAGCAGCTATCACGGACCTCTGGGTATCTGCTATCTTCCCCAAGCAGGGCAAGGCTTCCTTGTGGCCCCTGCCCCACTGCAAACCTATCAACAAGTGCTTTAGGTCTCATCAGACCTGATGAAAGAGATAGGAAGAGACAGAGATAGATAGGGAGGGAGAGGAGACAGAGAAAGGAGAGAGAGAGAGAGAGAGAGAGAGAGAGAGAGAGAGAGAGAGAGAGAGAGAGAGAGAGAGAGAGAAACAGAGAGAGAGAGAAAGAGACAAAGAGACAGAGAGAGAGACAGAGAGAGAGAGACAAAGAGAGACAGAGAGAGAGAGACAAAGAGAGAGAGAGACAGAGAGAGAGAGACAGAGAGAGAGAGAAAGGAGAGAGAGAGAAAGGAGAGAGAGAGAGAGACAAAGAGACAGAGAGAGACAGAGAGAGAGAGACAGAGAGAGAGAGAAAGAGAGAGAGAGAGAGAGAGAGAGAGAGACAAAGAGACAGAGAGAGAGACAGAGAGAGAGAGAGACAGAGAGAGAGAGAGAGAGAGAGACAAAGAGAGAGACAGAGAGAGAGAGAAATAGAGAGACAGAGAGAGAGAGAGAGAGAGACAGAGACAGAGACAGAGAGAGACAAAGAGAGAGACAGAGAGAGAGAGAAATAGAGAGACATACAGAACAGGTTTTCATCTGACTCTCTAACCCTATATTCTTGCTCCATGCTCAGCGTCTCCAACTTGACTCTATGAAGGTGGAAACTGAGGTCAGGTTAAAAAGTTTCTCAGTGAGTGGGGTGATGAAGTCCTCTCAGGGTTAAAGAGATGTTTATGCTGGGAAAGTATCTCTCTTTCCAAAGGGCCCACAACATCCTGTATCCTGTCCAATAATAGAGTACATCATACACCACGTTATCATACTTCCTCTGGTCAAAACTAAAAAGTTGTTAAGATCTCTGAACTAAAAGGGAAGGAGGCTGTCGTCTGACCATCTGGTGAGATATATTATGAAAAACATTCCTTGTTTTCTTTGCTTTTGTCCTGAGGTAAATTTATGCAAATAGGTTGTACCTCCTGAGACCCAGCAGATGGGTTAAGGGGGAAGTGATTGTGGTTAGGGTCTCTGTAATCTGGTTTACTGGACATACAGGCACACTTCTCTGTTAACATTATCTTCGGTGTTCAAAGTACTCTTTCTCAAGAAAGTTAATAAACTGTCATTTTTACTATACTTTATTCTGAGGCTCTTGAATAATTGGTAAGGGTCTGCACATCCTATGCAGCTGGGGGCTCATCCAGGATTTTTGACTCCTTTTTGGGGGGTCCACTGATCCAAACTCAAAAGCAGGTATCACTCCAGAACTTGTGGTGGCTTTCCTGTTTGGCTCTGGATTTGGGACTCTCCCTTGAAAGAGAGAAAAACCTAAAGAGACCTCAGAGCAGTAAAATGGAAGCTCCCTGCTTTCTCTTTTCCTCTTTCTGAAATTGGTAATGAGAAAGCCATTGTAAGCAGCCCAACAAGCAGTTAACAGCAGTCTCATAAGTTTGTTCACACAAACCCAGGTAAATGAGATCTGGATGACCAGGGTTCCCTGAGCCTAAGCAGGTAGAATCCATAAGGTGTCCAGTGAGCCCGTCTAAGAGGTTGGAGTCCATAAAGATGGCAAGGATAAATTCAAAGTTGTGCAGAAAGGAACTGTTACCCAAAGTTCTAACTGATAGCCCCTTGGGGTCCAAACTTAGTGACTGGGATGAAACACCAGAATATCAAAGGAAGAAAACAAGACTAATTGAGTATGTCAGGTTTAAATCAGTATAAAAAAGCTGGAAATACATTTCTGTGTGTGTGTGTGTAGAGGTCTGCTTTGCTCTGTGTTCTGTGTTAAAAGTTAGCAAACTTATGAGATAGAAGAATTCCGCCTCTGTGTTGCTGGCCTGGACAAATATCGGGCTGAATGGCTGGAAATCCTTCAGAATAGTAATTCTTTCAGAGTGGCTCAAGGAAAGATCTTTAGACGTTTCAAACCATCCTGTTGCCCCAGTTTTAGGACTCCACGCTTTGACTCGGGATCTTGAATTCCTCCATATCAGACTCAGTATGAGCTGAAGGAAGCGTCTTTGTTCGTTCCTTTTAAATAGGAGATTGCCCTAAATTTGGGAAAAGTCGTAGAGCAAGGGAATGTAGGAGAATAGATTGGAATATCAGATAATTTGGGGAACGGGAGGCTGCACTTTTAGAAATAAGAACTAGCAGGTCTGATAGCTTTTCTGTTTCATCTCCAATGGAGATGGCTTTGAGATTGTGATTCATTTGAAACTGATAATCTGACTGCGAATGTATGAATCTGAAATCACTTTGTATGGGTGAGTGCATTGGTCTTTGATCAAGGTAAAGTTATCTGGGATCTAACTCTGGGCTCCTTAGGGATTAGGATGGTACAAAGAAAGAGAACCTTTTCCTCTTTCTCTCCTTCTGCCTCTGGCTGACTGCAGCAGCTTTATTTAATATATTAAATAAAATAGATTTAATACAGTAGAGATGGTAAAAGCAAGTGGAAGAGGTTTGTGTGAATTAGGAAGACAACTAAAAAGTGATTTTGCTTAAATGGAAAATCGAGGTAGATTTTAGGGAATCTCACAAACTAAGTACTGGTTTATTTTTAAATGACTAAATTGGCATGTGTGTTAAAATTGGCAGAGTGAGAAAGAAATGAGACCTATATGGAAAGGTTAGTGAGAAAGTTTAAGCATGTAGGAATGAGAAGAATATAGATTGAAAGGGATTAGAAAGTTTGGGAACCTTTGGGAAAACAGAAAAGCAGTGTACTACCATTTTAAAAACTCCTGTAAGCAAGGAGCTTATAACTTTGTTAGCAGAACTCAGGCCAGTAGAACCATTCCAGGAGGAATCTCAAGGTAAAAAAAACTATTTGAAGCAAAAATTAACACTTAACTCTTTCCTGACTTACAAAAGAGAAGAGGTTTGTGTGAATTAGGAAGACAACTAAAAAGTGATTTTGCTTAAATGGAAAATCGAGGTAGATTTTAGGGAATCTCACAAACTAAGTTCTGGTTTATTTATAAATGACTTTAAGTTGGCATATGTGTTAAAATTGGAAACTTAATTGGTTGTGATAGATTTTATTCTACCTGAATTGATAAGTAGTGGGTTGTTTCTGAGACTGGAGAACCCAGATTTAGTTTGTTATCTACTATCCTGAATATTATTAGAATATAAACCAAAAAATTAATAGGAGGTGGAAAATGTGTTAAGAGAATCTATTGTTATTATGAGCCTTGTGAACTCAGTAAATGTAATTTAGGAGATTGGGTATTTCCACCTTTGCTTGTGAGTTGAAGAAATTATAGCTAAGACCATTTGGCTGTTACTTAGGAAAATTCTAAGATGATTCATTGTGTTAAAACCTACAATTGGTAATTATTGTGTGTGTAGAGAAAGAAGATGATTTAGTAATTATTGGAGTGGAGAGATTCTCACTCTATAAATTAGGAATTTCAGGAATTGTTCATGGATGGGAGTAAAGGAAAAGGTTTCTTTGTACCTATTCAGAAGTCACTCCTATTTATGGAAAAAAATTAAAGGATAGATGTAAAGCCCAGAGGTAGGGAATTATACAATTGGTGTTGGAATTGAAAGGGTTGAACCATCAGATTGTGTATAAAATGCACCCTCGTCTGGTATAATATGAAATAGGGGAGGTTCAAAAATTCCCCACTTAAAATTGATCTGAAAAATCCAGAGGATGTGGTGTGTGTGTTAAACAATACCCTATATCATTGGAAGGAAGAATAAGATTGTAATAAAAAATAGAAGGACTTGTGAAGAATGGATTAGAACTTTGCATGTCCCCTTTCACTACCCCTATTTTGCCCCCTTTCAATGCCCCTATTTTGCCCTTAAAGAAATCAGATAAGACTTAAAGGATTAATACAAGACCTTGGGGGCAATAAACAATTTAGTGATATGTTAAGAGACCATCAGAAGGGAATGGACAACTGTTTAACTGATCAGGAAAATGTTTAGAGGAAGTAATGAGGAATGGATGTTTGTCCTTATCCCCACTCTGTCTAAAATAGAGGCAGTTCCAAAGTGTTCTAAAGAACAGGAGAAAAGTTTAGAAAATATTGAAGCAATAACCCCCTCCCCCCCAAGGATATTGGCAATTACCAATAATGGCAGGAGAATGCTGAATAAGGCCATGACTGGGGAAATTTTAACTGTGTGAGATTAAGGAAGCCATTGGGGTGCTCAAGCAATATGTGATTTTCTAAAAAGAAAATTTGATCGTACAGGAATATGTACACTGGCAAAATAAATATCTGAGAGGGATGTAATATGTCTAAAGACAAATAAGAGATATTGAGAAGGCGTCCCTCTGGAGGGAGGAGCCCAAGCCTGGCTTCAGAATATTAGAATTAGACTATACTGAAATGACACTGGGGGAAATTGAAATATTTATTGGTTATCGTGGATTATTTAAATAATGGGTAGATAGAGCACCAGCCCTGAAGTCAGGAGGACCTGAGTTCAAATCCGGTTTCAGACACTTAACACTTTTTGGCTGTGTGACCCTGGGCAAGTCACTGAACCCCAGTTGCCTCAACAACAACAACAACAACAAAAAAGGATGGGTAGACTTTTCCCTGAGCTCTGTTACCTGGAAAGGTGTTAGTAGAATAACATTGGAACAAATTATAACTAGATATGAGAATTCTGATAATGGAATATACTTTATTTCTTAGATTTTTTTTTTTTTTTTTTTTTTTTTTTTTTTTTTGCTGAGGCAATTAAGGTTAAGTGATTTGCCTAGGAAGTGTTAAGTGTCTGAGGACGGATTTGAACTCCTGTCCTCCTGACTTCAGGGCTAGTGCTCCATCCACTGCGTCTCCTAGTGGTCCTAGTCGTCTTCTTTCAATACATTTTGGTGGTCTTGATTTGAGGGAAGTTGATAGGAACAGACCTGAGTGCTGTGAGCAATTTTGCTCCCCGTTTCTTTACTTTGCACAATATTGTTAATAACTCGAATTTTCCAAAATGCTGTTATCTCAAATGGTTTAGAAGGAAAGGCAGAAAATTCAGTTCGACTTATGGTTTTTAAAGGGAAATGGATGGGTCTCGGTTAAGCAAGAAGAAAGGCTGAAGGGGATGAGGATGACTGAGAGAGTATTGCTGAAAAGATCTATCAACACTGGGGTGAGAGGACTTCCAGTAGTAAGGAATAAAGAAGGGGGCACTGAGAGGTCTGATGACGTCCTCTCAGGGTTAAAGAGATGCTTGTGTTGGGAAAGCGTCTCTCATTCCAAAGGGCCCAGAAAATCTTGTATCTTGTCCAATAAATGGAACTGTATTTGACAGCTAGAGTACCATGATACCATAGAGTGTCATGACCATGTCGCCATACTTCAGGACAGCATGACCGTGCTGCCACAATTCCTCTAGTCAGAATTAGAAAGTTGTTGAGACCTCCGAACTAAAAGGGAAGGGGTCGTCGCCTCACCATCTATTGAAATATATTATGAAAAACATCCATTGTTTTCTTTGCTTTTGTGCTGGGGAAGATTTCTGTGAATAGATTATACCTTCTGAGACCCAGCAGATGGGTTAAAGGGAAAGTGAGGAGGAGGGATTTTTGGTTAGGGTCTACATAATCTACTTTGCTGAACACACAGGCCCATTTCTCCATCAACACTACCTTTGGTGTTCAGAGAGTGTCTTTTTTTTTTTTTTTTTTTTATTATATATATATATATATATATATATATATATATATATATATTTTATAATATTATCCCTTGTATTCATTTTTCCAATTTACCCCCCCTCCCTCTATTCCCTCCCCCCGACGACAGGCAATACCATACATTTTACATGTGTTACAATATAGTCTAGGTACAATACATGTGTGCGAATATCATTTTCTTGTTGCACAATAAACATTAGAATCCGAAGGTACATGCAACCTGGGCAGACAGATATTAGTGCTAACAATTTTCATTCCCCTCCCAGTGTTTCTTCTCTGGGTGTAGCTGTTTCTGTCCATCATTGATCAACTGGAAGTGAGTTGGATCTTCTTTATGTTGAAGATTTCCACTTCCATCAGAATACATCCTCATACAGTATTGTTGTTGAAGTGTACAGTGATCTTCTGGTTCTGCTCATTTCACTCAGCATCAGTTGATTTAAGTCTCTCCAGGCCTCTCTGTATTCCTCCTGCTGGTCATTTCTTACCGAGCAATAATATTCCATAACCTTCATATACCACAATTTACCCAACCATTCTCCAACTGATGGACATCCATTCATCTTCCAGAGAAACAATTTTTTTTAAAAAAAGAAACCAACATACTGGCCCTACCTGACAATAAATGCCTGATTCTACACACTTAGCCCACTTCCTCTCCACCAAGAAGAGATTCACTAATTCTCTAACAGAGAAAAGTCTGGTGATCTCATAGGCCTTGGCTTTCAAGGTCATTCTTTTTTATCTTCAAGGATTGTAAAAATCGTTCTCCTGGCTAGGCTTATTTCACTCTGCACCACTTTCTACAAGCCTTCCCACATCTCTCTGCTGTCGTATTATCCCTTCTGTTAGGACAGCTATATTCCTTCATGTTTATGTGACGCCATTTATTCAGAATGATTTAACAATCATTCACTGTGTTTCCTTTTATTTGCTACCACAAAAAGCGCTGTTATGGTAAGAATATATATATATATATGATATCTGTGTGTGCACACGTGTGTAGTTAAGAGTAGAATTTCTTAGTTACACGCCTGATTAATCCTGATAAAATTTCAGTTGAGAACTCAATCCACTGTTAACTGGCTGTGAAAAAGGCCTGAACACCACTACGTAAGTCTGGACTCTTCAGGATGGCTGTGGAAATTGGCCACACCTTATGGGCCTTATATCAAACCTACTTTGATCCAAGCACTTGAAGGGAGAGTGGAAAAAGAGCTGCCACTGAGATACTCTCTCTCCTCCTCTCCCTCTCTCACCTAGTTAGAGGCCAACCTTGTAAAAACTTGGAGGTTCCACAGGATTTAGAATTTCCCGTCTTGCCACCTAAAAGCACCCATGAAATAACCATTTTCTGTTTGCAACAGAAAAAAGACCCAAAGCTTTAGTCTACTTTCCACTTGATTCTGTAGGTTTTAGAGAAAGTGTTTGTATAATTTCTATCAGCTGTGTTCATTTATATGTACTCAAGCATCTAACAGCTCACATCTCTCAGATTGGCTAAGGCGACAGGAAAAGATAATGATAAATATTGGAGGGGATGTGGGAAAACTGGAACACTAATACATTGTTGGTGGAGTTGTAAAGTGATCCAACCATTGTGGTGTGCAATCTGGAACTATGCCCAAAGGGCTGTAAACCTGCATACTCTTTGACCCAGCAGTGCCATAACTGGGTCTGTATTCCAAGGAAATCATAAAGAAGGGAAAAGGATCCACATGTGCACAAATGTTTGTAGCGGCTCTTCCTGTGCTAGCAAAAAAAAAAAAAAAATTGGAAACTGAGTGAATGCTCATCAATTGGGAAATGGCTGAATAAGCTGTGGTACATGAAGGTAATGGAACATTACTGTTCTATAAAAAATGATGAACAAGCTAATTTTAGAAAGGTCTGGATTTATGTGAACTGATGCTTGGTTCTTCTCAGCAGTTCTGAAATCCAGGGTAATCCCAATAAACTTTGGCTAGAAAATGCATCTGCATCCAGAAAATGATCTAAGGATGCTGGAACTCTGTCTTCCCAGAAATTAGCCGGAGTCAGGATCACTTAACGTCTTTATTCTTGATCTTTTACGGTCAAGGTCAGGGGGTTAGGTCTAGCAATCTCACACACACCTTCCTCCCTCAAACGCCAGGAGAGCCTGACTCAGCATCAGCGTCTCAATTCCTCTTCCTCCTCCTACTCCTCCCACACAAGTCACTTCCCTCTCTTTGTCTCACCAATCAAGTCAGCACAGAACAGCTGGGGAGGGTCAACCTTCAAACAAGTTAATAGGGAACCGTCCAATTGGCAATTAGTCTCACGTGCTTCATTATCCAAGTGCATTGCTCAGTTCTAGCCCTTTACATAAGGAGACTGACTGTAAATTAACACATACTATGTTTACATCTTTTTTTCTGGGTTTTTTTTTCTCTCCTGTGTTTTTTCCCATTTTGTTCAGATTTTTCTCTCTCAACATTATTCAGAAAGAAATGTGTATCAAAAAAGTTAATATGCATGTATAATCACAAAAAAATGTTAAAAAACAATAATCGAGCACCTAGCTCACTACTGACCTCAACTGATAATCATGGTGGGAAGTACTGGTGGGGGCTTATGACTCATAGTGCTAGAAGGACAATCCCCAGCTTCTGAGAGTTCCCTGTGTCCTCAGAAGGGGTCTACTATGTGTTTGTTCCAGGGACCCAACCTATCAGGATATATGAGATTGGGGAGAGTAGCTTCAGAATCTGAACCACATGTAGAGTCATTTTTTAAAATTAGAGATTATCGAATGCTATTACAAATAGTGCTATTAGGAATATTGTATACCAATAAGTCTTGACAAGTAGAAAAGGCACAAAAATGTACACAGCAGCACCATCTATAATAGCAAAAAGTTGCAAATAAAGTACTTGCCTAGTGATTGGGGATATATATATATATATATATATATATATATATATATATATATATATATATATATATATATGTATTTTTTTTTTTTTTTTTGGCTGAGGCAATTGGGGTTAAGTGACTTGCCCAGGGTCACACAGCTAGGAAGTGTTAAGTGTCTGAGGTGAGATTTGAACTCAGGTCCTCCTGACTTCAGGACCAGTGCTATATCCACTGCACCACTTAGCTACCATGGGGGTAGGCTAATAATGAGGAAGAGGAGAAGAAGAAAAAGCCTTTATATGGTACTTTAGGATTTGAAAAGAACTTCATAAAAATTATCTCCATTTGATCCTCACAACAGCCCTGGAGGGGAAAGGTTATTTACTATTGGATAGAGGGCTGCTACCCTTACTTTATGAGTGAAGAAACCGGGGCAAACAGATTCTGAGACTTTCCGGGGTCACACGTCTTCCTAACTCTGAATCCAGAGCTTGAGCCTCTGCAGCATCTCACTGCCTCAGTGTATATCGGTGGCACATCATGTAATGGAATATGTTTGTACCCTAAGGGATGATAAAATGTGAAAAAAAATCAAACATCTGGACAAATCTACTGGATGTGATGCTGAGAGGAAACCAGGACCCAAATAATAACAAACTCCCACGCCCATGATTCTGTTCTATACCTTCCATCAAGTATTGCTTCCAAATGCACAGATCTGAGGCAAAGATCTCCAAAATGAAATCATCCCTGCTCTCAAGGAGTTTACAGTCTATTGGGAAAAATAACATATATATATATATATATATATATATATATATATATATATATATATATATATATATATATAATTACATATAAAATATACCAGTAACAGGGAAAGATCAAGATTACTAAATTGAGAGGCAGCTAGGTGGCGCAGTGGATAGAGCACCAGCCCAGAAGTCAGGAAGAGCTGAGTTCAAATCTGGCCTCAGACACTTAACATTTCCTGGCTGTGTGACCCTGGGCAAGTCACTTAACCCAACTGCCTCAGAAAAAAATATTATATTGAATTGAGTTGAATTTTGAAGGGAGTTAGGAGGTGTAGGAGATGGAAGGGAAGAGGAGGGAGTATGTTGAGACATGGAGGTTGGCTTAGGCAAACGCTTGGAGATTGGAAATGAATGCCAAAAAAGCCAAGCGTGCATGCAAGAGGGTAATAGGTAATAATCCTGGGGAGGGATTTACAAACCAAACCGAACTGAAGAGGAGGCATTTGTCCTTGGAGCATATTTACCCTGGCTCCTTTGGAACTGGGGGAACAGTCCAATGATAGGGTCCCTTCATACACTGACCATGCACTTTAAACTCTGAGGGATCATGTCTGGAGACTGCAAGGAACGTCCCCAGTCATCTAGTGATCATCTCCCCTTTCCCAGATGAGGAAATAAAGGACGGGAAGTTAAAAGATTGGCTCAAAGTCCCACAGATAACAAGTAGGGAGGCTCGTATCTGACCCCAGGCCCTCTCACTGGACAACCAAGGCACTTTTCCTCATGGGCCACATTGTCTCCTCAATGGCTTAGAAGGTGGAAGACCGGCTTTATAACCACAAATAACTTATTGACTTCTGACATTACTGGTTGTGATCATGGCTAAATCTAAAATTAACCTTTTAAGCCCCAGGAGTTGTTCTAAAGTTCTATATTGTACTAGATAGAGGGAATTTCCACTTTGGGTGTTTATGACTTGCCAATTTAACTACAGGTCTAACTATTTAGTTCTTTTGGAAAGAAAACTCTCACTAACAGCCAATATGAGCTCGTGGGACTCCAATGCCAGGGGTGAGATGGCAGGGTTCTGCAGCTGGATGCTGAACCTGGAGAAAGGAGTGGCTGATAGCCTCGGGCCCAGGGTGGCAGCTCCCTGTTGGAGCCAAGCAGCGTCGGATAGAACCCACTCCAGGCCATCCATTGCCTTCATTGCTTTATTTACATTTGGGGTTTTGCCCACCAGACCGTGGCATTCAGCCTCAGCTGCAACCCCCCGGACGCCCTCCCTCACTCCATGATGCGGCGGAACGACTGAACCGCAGAGCATGGGGAGCCCCAGTCCACAGGCTTCCGGTACTCCTTCTTGTCCAGGAAGTACTGCCGGCCGTGATAGTTGGGCTGTTCATAGAAGACCCAGACCCCATCCAGGACCTTACAGGACTGGATCTCCCGGATGTGGAACTGTTCCATGACGGAAGGACAGTCCTCGGTGGTTTCATACATCTGGCCAGTGAAGTCTCCCCTCTCAAAGATCTGAAGCTTATATTGACCTCCACTCGACTGGAAGACAGAGGCAAGAATGAGCACAGGCCCTTAGGGAAGCCCTCCAAAAGAGCAATAGGGTCCGTGACCACCATTAACAAGGTCATTAGCTCACTAATTCCCAACTCCCACGCTTCACTGACTAGAGTTGACTAGACAGAAGTGACTTAGCCTTCATGAGAAATGATCCTAATAATAAAAATTAATTACTCTTTTTTTTTTTTTTGCTGAGGCATTTGGGGTTAAGTGACTTGCCCAAGGTCACACAGCTGTAAGTGTCTGAGGCCAGGTTTGAACTCAGGTCCTCCTTTCTTCAGGGCTAGTGCTCTATCTCCTAAAATTAATTACTCTGATAAAGACCAAATTTGGGTCAGAACAGTTATCAGACTGTACCTCTTTCCCATTTTGGCAGAGGAGGGGGACTGGATATAATGTTAGACTTGGTTAGATAATTGCTTAATTTTACTAACTTTTTCTTTCTTTTGAATTCTTGGTGATATAGTAACTAGAGGATTTGATTTGGAGTCAAATCCTATCACAGAAATGTATTAGCTGTGTGACACTGAGTCAGCCACTTTGATTGCTCCCAGACTCAGTTTCCTTATCTGTAAAATGGGGATAATAATAGTGTCTACCCTCTAGGGTTTTGTCAGCAACAAAGAGATACCATGTTCACCTACGTCAATGTGCTAGATAAATACTGGCCATTACCATCATTCCTTGCAATAAGAGATGACTCCGGGTGGGGAAAAGGTTCAGTTATGTTGAGAAGTAAAAAATTAAAGATATTAATACAAACTAGGGAAAAACAGCCTGACTCTACGGACTGTTAAGGCTGTTAAGATGCACTTGTCAAACTTGGCAACTCAAAAGGGCAATGGAAATGAATGGGAACTTCTATCTCAGCTCTAGGCCCAGAATAGGCCCAGAAAGTATTATTGGTCTAGTATATAGTCTAGTATAAAATAGTCCTTAGGTTTTTTTGAATTAAAGACAACAAATATTAGGTTTTCGCTCAGGGTAAACAAGTACTGTTAGAACTGAGGATAACAAAGACAAAACATGAACCATTCCCTGCCCTTGGGGAGCTTCTAGTCTCCCGGGGTGCTAACAGTGGGTTTACAAGAATACATAAAGAATATACAAGGTAATCCAATGTTATTTCAAGAGGAAGACAGGTAAATGACTGGAGGGATTCAGAAAGCCTTTGTATAGGAATCAGCAGCTGAGCTGGGCTTTGAAAAAAGAACTGAAGGAGGAAGGTGGAGAGGAAAAAGTGAATTCCAGAAATACTGGACCCCTTGGCAAAGGCATGGCATGTAATCGTGTGATCGTAAACTAAGAAGAGACATGATAACCCTTGATAAGCTGGAGAGCCCAAAAGGAGAATGGAATTGGGAATCATTCAACACACTGCATACCCCCTAGGACTCATGATGAAAAAATGCATCCACCTCCAGGTTAAGGGACAGTAGGCTTTGTGTGCATGCTGAAGCATATTTCATTCCCTTTCTAGCTTTTTACCATTTTTTTTTTCATTTTTTTCCTGGACAAGCCTAATGTGGTAATTTGTTGCACATGACTTCCTATATGTAATGGGTATTTATTCACTTCTCATTGGGTAGGGGAGTGAAAGGAAGAGAAACTCTGGAATTGAAAATAAGATAAAATTGAATAAAAAAAAGGAGGGGCAGGAGGAGAAGAAGAAGAAGAAAATGAAGAAGGAAAGAGGAAGAGGTAGAAAAAGAAATAGAGAAATAGGAGGAAGAAGAGGAGGAGGAAAAGAAGAAGAAGGAGGAGGAGAAATAAAGGAAAAATAGTAGAACATAGTGAAGGAGAAAGAGAAGAAGAGAAAAAGACAAAGAGGAGAAGAAGGAAAGAAGGAAGAGGAGGAAAAGGAGAAAAAGAAAAAGAAAAAGGAAAGAAGAAAAAGAAGGAGGAGGAGGAGGAAAAAGAGGAAGAAGAGGAGGAGAGGAAAGAAGAAAAAGGAGAAGGAAAGAAGAAAAAGGAGGAGGAGGAGAAGATAAAGGAAAAATAGTAGAACATAGTGAAGGAGAAGAGAAGAAGAGAAAAAGATGAAAGAGGAGAAGAAGGAAAGAAGGAAAAGGAGGAAAAGAAGAAAGAAAAAGAAAAAGAAGGAAAGAAGAAAAAGGAGGAGGAGGAGGAGGAAAAAGAGGAAGAAGAGGAGGAGAGGAAAGAAGAAAAAGGAGAAGGAAAGAAGAAAAAGGAGGAGGAGGAGGAGGAAAAAGAGGAAGAAGAGGAGGAGAGGAAAGAAGAAATAGGAGAAGGAAAGAAGAAAAAGGAGGAGGAGGAGGAGGAAGATGAGAAGGAGAAGAAAAGGAAGAGGAGGAAGGGAAGGAAAGAAGAGGAAAAAGAAAAAGAAAGAAGAAGAAGAGAAAGAAAAAAGAAAAAGAAGGACAAGAAAGAAAGAAGGAAAAGAAGAAAAGGAGAAGAAAAAGGAAAGAAGCAGCAGTAGCCTTTGACTCAGAGACTCACCAGATGGATGACCTTGCAGGAGCTAAGCCGGTCATTGAGCCCCTTCCAATGGTGGTAATCAGGGTATTCACCCTGAGTCAAGATGTACATGTTCCCAGCAAAATTAGGCCTTTCATAAACTACCCAGGCCCCACCGGCCACTCGGATGGAGTTGCAGCAACTCAGATAGGTGTGGAAATCGGCACAGTCACTGTCACAGTCATAGTGGTGACCTTGGAAGTTCTTGTCATCATAGAAAGTAATCTGAAACACAATGCCCACCGCCAAGAAGTAAGGGACGGGCTCGACTCAACCATAACACAAAAGAGTTAATTCCTTTTCCTAAAAAGCAGCCAGATAGAACAATGGGTAGAGAGCTAGATTTGGAAGACCTAAGTTCAAATACTGCCTTAGACTGGCTCCTTGTACCCTCTCAGCCTCAGTTTCCTTATCTGTAAAATGGAAATAAAATAGCATTTACTTCCCAGAGTTGTAAGAATCAAATGAGATATTTGTAAAATGCTTTGTAAAGCCTTAAGAGCTATTTAAATGTTAGCTACTGTTGTGGAGATAAATTGGGGATATCAGGGGGAGCACTAAGATTAAGGGGGCTTGGGAAAGATAAGATAGCACAGATCCGGCAACAACTTACTGTGGCGTAGGGCATTACAACACTGCCCTCAAGGAGGTTACATTCTACTAAAGGAATCTTTAAAAACCAAATCTGTGGCAAGGAGCTGGCTCCTCAGGCACCAGAGGAGCATCTCATGGCTTCCAGGCAACACTCAAGGCTGACTTGCCTAGTGCCGGGATGTGTCTAAGTGAGACCTGGTTCTGAGTTCGAGGCCACTATGCCATCCATAGCACCAGGCAGAAGGGATGCTGTCTGTATTCAAATGAGTAGATTCTTGATAATTTGGGGAGAAGGGAGAAGGAAGGGCCCACTGCGGGATGAGGAAAGGCTTCTTGGAGGAGACATCAGAGATCAAGAGCTACAAGGGCCCTTGAAGGCTATTTGTAAAATGAGGAAACAGGCCTCGAGGGGCCTAGGATACAGGTCTTAGGGGCCCGAAGAATGGGAGAGACCTTTGTTGGATGCCATCCAATATTATAGACGAAGAAACTGGGTCAGATGATGTGGCAAGAATCCTCTGAGGTGGACACTTTCTCACGGGATGACCCTGGACGGGTCACTTACCCTCAGCTGCCCAACAAACAAAACCCCCTGAGAAAGATGGTTCTGGCAGCTGAATGGAGGAGTAACTAGAGTGAGGAGACCATGGCAACTGCGAGAACGGGGCTGGTGATGGAGGGATGTATCTGGGAGATGTTACCAAGGGAGAACCTGACAAGAGACTGGCTATGGTGGGTGAGAGGAGTCAGGGATGGCAGCTAAGTGGAGATCTCGACCCTGGGCATGGCTGAGCCCTTGACAGTAACAGGGAAGTCTGGGAGAAGGGAAGTTTGGGGAGAAAGATAACGAATTCTCGCCTGCACATGCTGAGAATAAGATGTCTACGGAACTTCCAGTTTGAGATGTCCAATAAGAAGTCAGAGGTGGGAACCCAGAAGTTGAGAGGGAGGTTTGGGCTGGATGAGGAGCCCCCTGCATAACTGGGTCTAGAACGGGTCTGGAAGACATTGAGAGGGCCCGGGAGAGAGCTCAGGAAAACGATGTGTCACATTGAGAAATGCTAGACTGCAAGTCAGAACATCAAGGTCAGGAAGAACCTTGATGGAAAAAGAATACATAAGATCCTATTGTGCTCCTCACTCAAGTTCCCCTCCAGCACGAGGTCCATGAGTCCACGGACTCCGCTCTTTGGACCCCATCTGTGAGAAGATGATAATTTCCATTTCAAAAGTGATCACCCCACCTGGTGGCAGGCTTTGTGTCACTGAAAACAGGGCAGTAATTCTTCAAAATTGGGTTAGTGTCCACGGGGGACAAACTCAGGAAAGGGGCGGAGGAAGCCACAGCAAAAAAACAGGGGAGGGACTGTGAGATCAATGAGACAAAATGAAAATAACCTCATTTTAAAGGCCATTTCTTTTTAGTTGACACAAGGCCCTCGACTTGAAAGAAGACATGGTACAGTGGAGAGATGGCCGATTGGGAGGCAAATCCTTGCTTGGCCACTTATTGCCTGGGCGCCATTAGGCCTCCGTTTCTCCATCTCTGAAAGGAAGAGATTAGATGAGATGGTCTCCGAGGTGCTTTTGAAATCCAGGACCCTGTGTGTCTGCACTCCATGTGACTGTAGGAAAATGGCTTCCCTTCTCTGAGTCAGCTCTAAATCTTAGGATCTGTAAAAACTCTCCATGAAAGTAAAGGAGATAATAACCCTGAAAGCCAGACCCGGCAGTAGATGTGTCTGAGAACCTACCTAATAGTAATAATAATGAAGGAGGAAGAGGAAAAAAAGGAGAAGGAAGAAGAGAAAAAAAAAGAAAAAAGGAGAAAGGAGGAGGAGGAAAAAAAGAGAAAGAAGAGGGAAAAGAAGAGAAAAACAAAAGCAAAAAAAGGAGGGGAGGAAGGAAGAAGAGAAGAAAGAGGAGGAGGAGATGATTCTATCTCTTAATTCACTTTTGCTTTATATTCCTGGGCAACTCACTTGATCTGTTTGGCTCAGTTTCCCCATCTGGAAAATGGGAATACCTCTCCCAGTGGTGTGAGACTCAAATAAGATTATAATTGTAAAGCATGTAGTCTGGCATAATGTAGAAATATGTAATAGTATATAAATATATAACATTATATATACTATATCTACATATGTAGTAGAGTATATAAATAAATACTAGTATATAAATGTTAACTATTAGCTATGAGACTAATTTGCAAAGCAGATGATCATCTAAATTGGTAGAGGGAGTTTACTCACTGGGAAGAACCCATACGATCCAATCACCGGCCTAGTCCTTAATAATAAAGCAATAATTACAATAATTCAGTCTAAAAGTTCTACTCACTCATTCCAGGTGAACAGCATTAAGATCAGAAGCTGGACTTGAAGACGGGAGGATCTGGCTCAAGTCTTGCTCTGGCACATCCTGCCCGTGAGACTTTTGGGTGGGCAACTGAACCTCTCAGTGCCTCTGACAACTTACCCAGACTCCACTGGTGAAGTTAGTTTCTACACTGGGGCTTCTCCACATTAACAAAATATTATGATGGAATAACATGGCACTATTTAAATAAGGACAATAGCAAGCATTTACGTAGTGCTTCCAGGTTAATGAGCACTCACCAAATAGATACTGTTATTATTCCCATTTTACAGATGAGGAAACAGTCTCTGAGAAAAGTGACTTGCCTAATTAGTGTCTGAGGCTACATTGGAACTCAGGCCTTGCTGACTTCGAGGGCTCAGCCACTGCAGAAATACCGGAGAACGTTCTTAGCTGAAAGCTGCACTCCGACTTTTGGGACGTTGTTTTGGGAAGTTATGATCATTAAAGCCTTGTATCAGAACGTGGGCAAAGCAACTAAATTGAGTTTAGGATAAACCTGAGACAAAAGGCCCCAAAAGTGGGAGAGGGAGAAACTGGGAGACTCGGCTTTTGATTTGAACCCAATGATTCACAAGCTTCCCTACAATAATGCTTGGTCTATAAGACAGAGGGACCCTTTGTTATCATCTCTCAAGAGTTGTTCACAAAATGATAACCAATGAGATGAGGGGATTTGGCCCTGAGATGAGGAAATTGCATGTCCTTCCTTTTAGCAGAGGTGGGGGATTGTGGGTATGGAACTTTGCACAGAATGTCAGAGCCATTTATTGTTGGCCATTTTGTGCTAAATGTTGTTTTTTTTTATCTTGAATGTTTTTCTGGGTGGGGAGAGGGTATGCATTTGAAAATAAAGATGATAGTAAAACAAAAGATACCAAGAAAATTAACATTTTAAAGAAGAGGAGATAATATTTCATCTATCTGGGAGGGTTTCGTGAAGATGAGGGGGATCTTTGATACCACAGAAGTTTATGATAACCCCAAATTCTCTGGCACTAAGTTTCACCCAGAATCTTTCTTTTAGGTGCTAGAGGGTATTTATAATACACTTATATTCTCCTCCCACCGTCCCTGTAAACTGATCCATACCTAGGGTGCTTATTCTCATTCCAGAGATAGCAACAAGCAGCCTTCAAAATGGTGGCTTTCTGTCCCTCCGCAGGGCGCCCCAGCTCCCCAACACCAGCCAGCTCAGTAAGCTCAAGGGGCAGTGGGAAGAACGTGGGGTTTAGTCGGAAGACTCCAGTCAACACAGATTCCAATCTTGGAGTCATTCCCCTCTCTTCTGGACCTGGTTTCTCATTTAAGAATGGACAGGGTTGGCAGCCTGGACAGTATCCAGCTCAAAATTTGTGTGCCTACAAAATCCCTCTTCCTCCTTGCACCTCAGTTTCCTTTTCTGTAAAGTTAGGGGTTCTGCCGCATTCTCTTCCTACCACGGAAGCAGCATTTCTTAACTTTACCCAGGAGGATGAGGGCAGGAGCTGGAGCTCAGGGCGTTGGACCAAATCCATCCACTTGGTGTCTCTTTGCCCAATTGTTTTGGGAAGTTCATGGCCAAGAAGTCATTTAAAAAGTAGTACATCAAATTGTCCAACCCGTACAAATTTTAACCAGCTTATTCCCCCGTTAGGCAATACCCAAGTACATGAGTCTATATTAATTAGAATACCCAAGTGGAGCCCAGAAAAATAGCAGTGGCCATTTATGGTTTTTTTTCCTCTAACTCCTGATCAGGATGAGGAGGTAAGGTCAACAAATGGATAAAATCACTCATTTATGCCCATTCTCACCCCAGAGGCCTAATCCCACCAGTGGGCAAGGAGAGCAGCTCCGGCTGGCCACTGGGCACCCCCGCGGAGAAGCGGGTCTGCCTGCCACTTACCTTGGCTACACTTTTAGACATACTTGTGGCTCAGGGTGATTTTTCCCAGGAGGAAGGAAATTCAGAAACAGCTACGGTCGGCCAGGGCCACAGAAATGTTTTATACTGGCCTGGATTCAAACCAAACATCTGCTTGCTCATGAGAATGGGATGCAAATATTGAGTCAGCGATTGGAGGTTACGGATGCTTTCTAGAAATTCGCCTGGGATTATCAAATAAAGGCAGGCTTCAGTCCCCGCTTTGTTGCTTACTAAGGCCTGGTGCACCACGGGCCGTGCTGAGTCAGGGCCCCTAAGCCAGCTCCCCCTAAAATGAAAATGGAAAAAACCCGAGATCCCTCTCTCAGGATCATGGGAACATCAGCCCCCCTGAGGTGAGAGATGAGCAAAATGACCCCCGGAGATGGACTGGCCCTGGAGCCAGAGCCCTTTCCACTGTGCTACACCGCTCTAGACTGGCCAGTTCCACAGAGCCCTCCGTCAGTGCCTCAGACTCCCCAGACAACTTATGAGACAACGTATCCCAAGCCACAGGATCTTCTCGCAAGGCCCCAGGACTGCAAGGATGCCAGGCCCAAGTACCCACAGAGAGCCTCACACCTGGGCTGGATGAAGGGTGCTATAGGGGCCACAGCGGGTCTCAGAGCCCTCCGGCTAAGTGAGAAAGAATGCCCCCAGACAAACTTGAGGAGCCCCAGAGCCCCAGAGAGGGGGTGTCACTGACCATTTGGTCCAACCCCCTCACAAAAGTCCTGGCATATAGGATGGCGATGACCTCTTTTTCTGGCACCCTCCAGTTTTCTGTTCTGAAAATGTCCACAAGAGTTAGTTGTCTTTGGACGTGACTCATGAAAAATGCAGGTAACTGTCTCTCCCTTTATAGCTCAAATGTTGCTGTTTCCTAGTGAACTGTTTTGGTTTGAACACAGGCTAGGCTTCCTATCTGCTCCCCCCACCCGCCCAATGCCCAGTCTGTCTCTCTCTCTCTCTCCATCTCTGTCTCTGTCTTTCTTTCTCACACACACACAGTCTCTCTCTCTCTTGTCTTTCTCTTCATCTCTTTCTCTTTGTCTGTCTCTGTCTCTGTCTCTCTCTCACACACAGACACATACAAACCATGTACTACACACCTTCACACACCACTATAACCTAAATCTAATCTGTATAAAATTTGAGTGTAGCTTTTGTGTTATTTTCAATGTGTTTCTGTCCAATCTTTTTCCCTCCAAAGAGACTGCATTTGAAGCACAGTCTATTTGGGGCTCGGCCCTTCTTTGGACCGTAGAGTCGGATGCAGGATGCTGCTGGTATTTAGGACGCAGAATGGGCTGCATTTAGCAGCCATGACGGAGATGGGGGTCTCCCTTTGTTCTCTCTCAGACGTCCTTCCCTCACACAGCCATTGTGGCTGCCCAGTTACTCTTTCTCCCTGAGATGTCCATGATGTTGGCAGATTGAAAAGTCCTGATGGGAGTTATTGGTTTGGTAACATAATTGCTATTAGATGGAAGAACAAGAGAACTGTGCTTAGTACCCAGCAGCCTCATAATGTGAGAGTGACTGACAAAGGCTTGGAATCTGAGTCTGGGATGGAAGGGACCTTTGGGGTCATCTTGTTCAACCCCTCATTTTGCAGTTAAGGAAAAGAGACTTGCCCACAAATCACAAAGATAGTGAGGGGCACAATAAGGATTTGAACCAAGGTCTTCAGACTCAGTGCACTTAATCTCATTAAAACAAAAACCTAAATAAAAAGCAAAATTTCTACTGACCATCAAGCATTTTTTACTTGCCTAAAAGCAGAGGAAGGATCAAGTACTTTCTAACTCGTGTAAGGAGCTCTAGGGGGGGGAAAGACTCCCCCCCGCCCCGGGGAGTGTAGCCTCCCCTGCCAGGGCCTGATTGTTGCCTCGGGCACTGAGCCTCAAAGGACTCATCTGCAGCACTGGCTCTGCACCTGCTCACCAATGCTCTCCTGTTCACATTCTTATACAAAGAAAATAAACAGATCATGGGGATCCTCATGCCACAGCCTTAACCCCTCCCCTTAAGCACATCAAAGTCTGAGCTAGTTTCTGGTCCAACTGGAACATGGCAATCAGTTACTTAATTGCTGCCTAGACTTTTTCAGCCTAGGTCTTCTTCTACATCCATTCTTGCCTTGACCAAGGCACAAATCCACCCCCATTGTCCCTTTACTCCCAAGTTGGGCCCAGTTCAGATCACCCAGTATGAAGGTCCCAATCCAGGTCTGTGGCAAGCCAGATTATCCCCATCTTTAGGATAAGAGCGTGAAATATTTTTCATTTTCCCTGGGAATTGCCATTTTCTTAACGAAATGTCTTCTTTTCAAAGAACCAAATTCCCTCGTCAAACAGCCCCCTCCCTAAAAGCATTTTTTATTAGAATACAGAGATAATAAGCATTTATGAAATGCTTACTGTGTCCTGTGTGACTGGCCCTGTGGAAGCCCTGGAAAAATGAAAAAATGAAGCTATCACAGGGTCCTAGAGTCAGAGCAGAAAAGGCCTTTACAGATGGAGAAGAGAGACTGTCTTGCCCTGATTCACACAGCTTAGGGCCAAGGAGGGATTTGATACCCGCTCTTTCTCTGTATAGAAGGAATCTATAGTTTTTCTAGCTTTTTTGCTCATATTTAAAAAAATGTTTTGGGGTCTGTCCCTGGGGTAGGAAATTATTTACTTCTTTACCAGCTTCCTCCCAGACTGGATGGATGCAGCGGCTCCTGCGCCTGAGCTAAGATAGAGCTCTGGGAGAGAGTTCCCCACCCCCTCCCTGGAAGTGCCTCAGAGGTGATTAGCACTACTGTGCTTCGAGGGCGTAGAATAGTGAAGACAGCAGGAAGCCCAGCCTATGTGTCCGGGTGGGGAGTGGATGTCTGCAGCAGGTGACGTGAGAAGCCCCTGTGCTCAAACTGGAAGTGTCTGCCAGAAACCGCGGTCCCTAGTTCAAAGGTTCCGCTTCTCTGGGACTTCCTGGAGCTGAGTTCCACTCCCTCCAGCTAAGCTAGGCAGTGTGTGTTGCCTTGGGCCGTATCCACCCACTTGTCAATCTCTTAACTATTCTCAGGAGGTAGCTGAGGCCACACCCCCTGGTGCCGAGTCTGCCGAGTCACCCCCAGGGTGGGGGGAGGGAAATCTAATCTGAGTTTTAAAATATTTTGGCTTTCTCTTCTGAACTGCTAAATAATTAGCAGAGAAGAGCTAACAGCCTGTGCCAGATTCCTTTACCTCAGTGGCTTCTCTGATCCCAGAGCCCTTCCCAGCGCAATGGGCGCAGTGTGCCCCTACCCCACCGTCTGTGCTGGTCTTTCTTATTCCTCCCCTGAGAACTGACCTTTCCTGTTGAAACTCCAGATTCTCTTCAGCTGGTAAGTCGTGCTTCCAGTCCTTGTGGTATCTATCAGTCCTGAGCTAATTCTGAGACTTAATTTATCTAATTGGTTGTGAGGGAGTGAGGACGTTCACTGAGTCGTGTGTTTCTTCTCCGCCATCTTGGCTCCGCCCCCTCAAGGAGGGATTTGAAGTCAGGTCTCCAAATGTACACCTGCTACACCAGGGCTCCAAAAACTAAATTAAATTTCAATATTGGCTGTACTTTGTAAACATCACAAATTCTGTGTAGTGAAAATGACTGGAATGAGAAAGATTAAAAGGCAAGAGGAGAAGGGGATGGCAGAGGATGAGATGAATAGATAGTTATGGAAGCCACAAACGAGAAGCTTGGACAAACTTTGAGCTGCGGTCTGTGGGGATGTGGCCAAACAATTGACCACATACAGTCTCCTCTACAACCTGAGGTAGGCAACAGAGGTAAACTTTCCAAACCATACACCAGAATTAGTCTCACAGCTCAAGCCTAATTTGTTAGAAATGGTCTACAACCTCACCCAACAGCTGATGTGCAATCACAAACTAAAGAGTTTGCTTCTACAATACTTTGTGAAAACTTCACCTATAAAATGATGAGTCTACATCCTGGTACTCCTTTTAACCTCCATGACATAAGTGTAATCACGCAACCCTGAGTTTTACAAGACAGTTCTAAGGCATTTGTGTATACATCTAAACTCCATTATTTTGAGGAGATTGCAGCAACATACGGCAAAGATCTTATACTGCGATCAGGACTATAGGGCTGGTTCAATATCAGGAAAGCTCTAAGCATATAACTGACCATTATCAATAACAAAAATCATAAGATTAACAGACAATTCTCAGAGGAAGAAATTGAAACTATATCCACTCACATGAAAGAGTGTTCCAAATCACTACTGATCAGAGAAATGCAAATTAAGACCACTCTGAGATACCACTACACACCTGTCAGATTGGCTAAGATGACAGGAACAAATAATGACAAATGTTGGAGGGGATGTGGGGAAATTGGGACACTAATACATTGCTGGTGGAGTTGTGAAAGAATCCAGCCATTCTGGAGAGCAATCTGGAATTATGCCCAAAAAGTTATCAAACTGTGCATACCCTTTGACCCAGCAGCGCTACTACTGGGATTATATCCCAAAGAAATACTAAAGAGCGGAAAGAGACATATATGTGCCAAAATGTTTGTGGCAGCTCTTTTTGTTGTAGCTAGAAACTGGAAGATGAATGGATGTCCATCAGTTGGAGAATGGTTGGGTAAATTGTGGTATATGAAAGTTATGGAATATTATTGCTCAGTAAGAAATGACCAGCAGGAGGAATACAGAGAGGGTTGGAGAGACTTAAATCAACTGATGCTGAGTGAAATGAGCAGAACCAGAAGATCACTGTACACTTCAACAACGATACTGTATGAGGATGTATTCTGATGGAAGTGGAAATCTTCAACATAAAGAAGATCCAACTCACTTCCAGTTGATCAATGATGGACAGAGGTAGATACACCCAGAGAAGAAACACTGGGAGGGGAATGTAAATTGTTAGCACTAATATCTGTCTGCCCAGGTTGCATGTACCTTCGGATTCTAATGTTTATTGTGCAACAAGAAAATGATATTCACACACATGTATTGTACTTAGACTATATTGTAACACATGTAAAATGTATGGTATTGCCTGTCGTCGGGGGGAGGGAATAAGGGAGGGGGGGTAATTTGGAAAAATGAATACAAGGGATAATATTATAAAATATATATATATATAATAAAAAAAAATTAAAAAAAAAAAATCATAAGATTATATTGATAGCTACAGAAAAGCTCTAGACAAACTACCATACCCATTCCTATTAAAAAACATGAGAAAGCATAAGAATTTATGGAACCTTTCTTAAAATGATAAGCAGTACCTATCTAAAACCAAGAGCAAGCATTATCTGTAGTGGGAATAAACTAGAAGTTCTTTCAATAAAATCAAGGATGAAGTAAAGATGTTCGTGATCACCACTATTATTCAACATTGTGTTGGAAATGCTAGCTGTAAGACCGATCAGTACAAGGTTCTAAGACAATGCCAAGGGACCCAGACTGAAAAATGCTACCCACCTCCAGAGAGAGAGAGAGATCTGATAAATGCTGAATGGTGATGCAAGTATAATTTTTTCATTTTATATTCTTGGGGTTTTTTTTCCATAGGCCTAATATGGAAATATATTTTGTTTGATTTCACAAGTATAACCGATACCATATTTCTTGACTTCTTAATAGGTAGGGAAGGAATGAAGGGAGGAAGAGAATTTGGATATCAAAATTCTTTTAAAGTGAATGCTAAAAACAAATCCAAATTTTAAAAAACTACTAAAAAAGAAGAAAATAAATGCTAGCTATAGCAATGAAACAAGAAATAGAAATCAAAGGAATAAAAGTAGGTAATGAGGAAACAAAACTATTACTTTGCAGATGATATGATGATATGTATTTAGAGAAGTCAAGGAAAAAAAACTGGAACAAAAACTTTAGCAAAGCTGCAAGATATAACATACACACACACAAATCACCAGCATTTCTACATACTACCAAAAAAACCTAGAAGAAGAGAGAGAAAGAGGAATTCCATCTAAGTTCACTATAGACAATATAAAATCCTTAAGAGTCTACTAAGGCACATTCAGAAACTACATGAAAACAATTACAAAATGCTTTTCACATAAATAATAAAAACAGCTAAACAATTGGAGAAATATTAATTGCTCAAGGGTAGAAGGAGTCAATATAATAAAAATGATAATATTACCTAAATGAATTCATTTATTTAATACCATACCAATCAAACTATCAAAGAATTATTCTATCGAGCTAGAAAGATAATAATAAAATTCATCTGGATGAAGAAAAGGTCAAAAATATCAAAGAAACTGATGAAAAAATCTGAAGGAAGGAGATCTAGCAGCACCAGATTTCAAATAACATGACAAAACAATTATCATCAAGACAATGTGGTACTGGATAAAAAAATAAAGGAGTTGATCAATGTAACAAATATACAACAGAAAGAAGAAAATGAGTAAATGACAGCCTGATGTTTAATAAACAAAGACACAAAAGAATTGAGAACAAGAATTCACTATTTGGTCAGAATTTCTGGGAAAACTGGAAAGTAAACTGGCAGAAATTAGAAATATCCCCACACTTTACACCATACACTAAGATGAACTCAGAATAGATGTATGATTTAGACATAAAGGGTGATATTATAAGCAAATTAAAAGATGATTTAAAAAATTACCTGTCAGATATATAGATAGGGAAAGAGTTTATGACTAAACTATAAATAGAAAGGATCATAGGAGGTAAAATGGGATAATTTGGATTGCATTAGATAAAAAATTGTTTCACAAACAAAACCAATGCTGCCAAATTTTGAAGGAAAAATAAAGGAACCGGGAAAAAATTTATAAAAAATTTCCCTGATTTTGATTTCTCAAATATACAGGGAACTGAACCTACAGTTATAAAAATAAAAACCACTCTCTAATCAACAAATGTTCAAAGAAAATGAACAGGCAATTTTCAGAAGAAGAAAAGCTATTAATAATCATTTGAGAAAAATACTCTTAAATCATTTTTAATTAGAGAAATACACAGTAAGACATCTGGGGGATACCATCATATATCCATCAGATTGGCTAAGATGACAGAAAAGAAAAAAGAAACTAGTGGTGGAATTGTAAACTGATTCAACCACTGTGGAGAACAATTTGGAAGTGTATCCAAAGGCCATAAAACTGCATAGCATTTGGCCTAGCAATACCACTACTGCTCTGTATCCCAAAGACATCAAAGAGAGGGAAAAGGATCTATTTGTACCCAAAATACTTACAGCAGCTATTTTTTTGGTAGTGGCAAAGAATTAGAAATCAAAGAGATGCTCATCAATTATAGTTTATGATTGTGATGCAAACTGTAGTGCTATAAGAAATGTTGAGCAGGATGCTTTCAGAAAAATCTGGGAAGACTTACATGAACTGATGCAAGATGAAGAGAGCAACACCAGAATACTGCACATAGTAACAGAAATACTATAACAATAACTAACAGTGAGAGACTTAGTTACTATGATCAAAACAATGATCCAGGACAATTTCAAAGAACTCATGATAAAAAAAAATACCATCCACTTCCAGAGAGAAAACTGATGGGTTCAGAACGAAGATCACACCATATTTTTTCCATTAATTTTCTTGCTTTTAAATTTCGCAACATATATATAATATGGAAATGTTACGCATAACTTGATATGTATTTCTTGTTTTCTTAATAGTGGAGGAAGAGGAAAAAGAGGGAAAAAATTTGCAACTGAAAATAAAAATATATTTTTTTAAAAAGCCACTACTTTAAGCATTCACCTCTCTTCCTTAAATAAAGGAAAGAAGCTTCTCTAACAAAATGTAAACTTTATTTTGACACCACAGAATAGCTCTACTTGAAAATATCAGGCATAAAGGTAGCTCTATATTCTCACAAGAAAGCAAAAATACTTTTTACAATTAATTACAACCTTGAACAGAGAATAAACATTATTTTTTTTTAATTTCATTGTTTCACAGATTAAATGCTAAAACAATCTCTATATAAAAATATTTCTTCTGACTTTTATACACCAAGAAATAACAACATATATACATATGCATATTTCCATCAAAAGTTTTAAAGGCATACCAAACTGCAGTAGACAAATAAAAACTCTCTTTCATTACTCTACAAGGAGAAGAACGTCTTTGCTTCCAAATAAAAGCTGTTTATTTGTAACTCGACAGTCTTAATACTTTAGTATAAAAATAATAACATGGAACTGTTGCTACCAACTTTGTCATCTTCAAAATTATAAAAATTGGCATTCTTTGGTTTGGGATACCTCTTACTTATATGGCCAATTTGTTTCCAATTCCACTTATATTATATTGAAACTTAAATCAAGCAAAAGTTTCAAACAGGACAATTAACCCTAATGGAGTTCAGTGCTAACAGTTACTTCCGATAGTTCCCTTCTTAGCTTTGAGATGCTAGAATTTTTTAATGTGTCATGTGTCCTGTACCCTGCTGGTAACAGAACATCAACATTTTAATATCAGTCATTCTGCTTCGTATTTTCTTAGAAAGCACAGGAACACCCCTGAATCATTAACATTGGTTTTCGGTGTTAAAATTCCCAATGAATTTCAATCTGTTTTGAGGTGTGTGGAGAAAGAGACTGGGCTCACGTGCAATTCCTTTTCTTGCTGGGCTTCTCCATCCTCTCCCGCTCCCTTGTCTGCTCCCATCAGATAGTCCCCTCTTGATACCTAATAGAATAAGACAAAACAGTGTAATAAATATGCCAGTTATAAACCCTTTCCCCCAGACATTAGCATATGTTTCTGTCTTGTATGGTCTTCCATTTAGCTCGTAGGCTAGGAAGCAGGAATCAAGCGTTGTTTTGGCTTAAGTTTGGAAATATACTGGACATGTATGTGTCCCTGAGAAGCATTAGTTGTCTCTCTGGAGCAAACTAAGGAGAAGAGGATTGGAAAAGGAGCCATAAAGGGGAAATGGGACCCAAAAGGTGTGTGACAGACAAGTGGGGACAAGAGAAGCAACAGTCCGAGGATGGAATTTAAAGAAGAGAGTTCTCTCTCCTGAGATGTCTGGCCCTTATCCTGCCAGCTTGTTGGGTTATTCCTTGCTAAAATAGAGAAAGTATTTTGAAATGTCCCCGTATAAAAATAAAGTCCCACCATGGCTTGCAGTACGTCTTATCCTGCGGCCTGTTTCGATCCTGCTGCAGGAGGCACGAGGCTGTCCAGCTGCTGACTCTGCCCTGTGTTAATCAGCCATTCGTAAAACTTGTTCTCAACCAGCACCTGGAATTGCTTCCTTTGATCCCTAAAATGAGGGATATTAGGGAAGAAAAAAAGCCATGAAATAACTCCTCAGATAACATTTTGTATTCTAGATCATCATGAGTCACATGATTCTATCGGCTGAGTTACTTTCCATTTCCTCTCCCACAGAACAGGCCCTATTCTTGGAACTTCTAGGTCATAAAATTAAAAAAAAAAAAAAAAAAAACCATAGCCCAAACAAAATCAATATGTCACAGCCATTTCCTCTTCCCAAGGTCCATTACTTCAAGGGCTACAAAAAGGAAATGGGCCGGAACGAGAGGATTCTTTACAAAGAGACTTGGATGTTACTGCCATTTTTTGTTCTGCTACTTGTCTAGTATCCCATTCTAGTATCTTTCCAGACAAAGCAGTTTTTTGTCTTCTCGCTTCTGTTCTCACTTGGGACCACTCAAGACAGAAAAGTCTTGTCTAACACGGTGCCCTGAAGTGGCCCTTTCAGTCCTTCCTCTGGACTTTGCTATGTCTTTGCAGCTCCCTTCTCATCTGAATGATCAGAGACACCTTAAGCTCAACATGTCCAAAACAACGCATCCTCTTCTCCCCTACCTTCTTCCCTTCCCATCAGCCTAGGATCTCAGACTCCCAAGCAGGGCATCATCTTAGACCCTCCCAGGGTCTCTTTTCCCCCACATCCCCCCCCCAGACCTGCCCGTTTGCCTCTGCAGACACTCCTGAGTGCCTCCTTCCTCATCACTTCTGTAGGAGTCCATCCTCTCAGCCACTGAAGGGATTTTTCTCAAACATGGGTCCAATGATGTCTCCCCGTGGCTCCCCACTGCCCTTTATCTGGAGCTGAAGGCCCCTCACAGCTTTAGCCCCTCTGACCTCTCCAGGCTTCTCACCCCTCACTCTCCCACACCTCGTCCTTCATCCACCACAGTTCAGGGCACTCTCGCTGGTTGTCTCTCCTGCCTAGGATGCTCTCTCCTCTGCTCCAACTGCTAATCTCACTCATTTCTTTTAAATCCCAACTAGCTTCCCTCAAACTTTCTAAATCCTAATGCCTTTCCTCTGTTAGTTATCTCCAGTTTATTCTGCATAAAACTTTGTATTTATTTATTTCTTGTCTCCCCCAACAGACCGTAAGGTCCTTGAGGACAAGGAAAGCCTTTTGACTCCTTATAGCACCAGCACTTAGGCCAGAATCAGTGCTTCATAAATGCTTGCCTGACTTTTTTCCATTGATCAGTTCCTTGCCAAACCTTACTGTGAGAAGGGCCCAGACCATGGCCTGTGCCAAGTTCCTACAGAGTCCTTTCCTTGGCCTTTCTTTGACTCTCCGATGCTTAGTATGGTTCCTGGAATGGAGTTAGCGTTCCCTAAATGCCTGCTGACTGACAACCGCCCAGTGACAACTTCAGGATGCTGGATTCAGCAAAAAGCAGGGGCAGACGCATATTGAACAGCTGCCTACTGCTGTCCAATGTCATCCAAAGTCTCCAAGATAACTCATCACAAAGTCTTGGAAATCCATACAAAGAGAAGCTGATTGGGTTCAAGTGCAAATGGCCCAGCCCCCGAGCCAACAGTCCTCTGACAACGGGTCCGACCTTCTTTCTGTTTATCCCCCTCCCCATCCCCTGTCCTCCCCATGTTCCTACTTGGAACGCTCTTCCAACCCCACCTCCTACCCCCTCAGCCTGCCTTTTCTCCTTAGAATGTGCGCTCTCTGAGGGTAGGACGGGCTGTCTCGCTTGCTTGTGTCAGTACCTCCAGCGCTCAAGAGCACCTAGCACACAGCAGTAAGTGATTAATAAATACCTTTTGGGCATTTATTATTTTGTGCTCCTGATCTGATTCAAAGCCACAACAGAACATCTCTGATGATCAGGCTCATTTCTTCTGCTGAATTTCATGAGCTGGCACTGTCTGCACCCCACAACCCAGCACCTGGGTTTCTATTGTCTTGTAGCATTCCCCGGTTACTTCTTGGGTGCCCACCTCATTTCCCCAACCCCATTATCAGCCACTCCAGGGCAGGATGTGGGCCTTTGGCAGCCCTGGCACACCACACACTGTTTAGGAGACACAGACTTTAAACAAATGGCCTCTGAGGGAAGACTCGGGGCCCTGGAACAGGAAGATTACAGTGCTGATGGTTTGCATAGAAGAGGGTTTTCAGCCATGTTTTACGCACCAAATCTATTCTTGTTATTAGGAAGGAGCCACTCACTTTGTCAAACCCGCCTCCTTCACTGTCTTCTGCCAGATCTGTATCTTCTGCTCACGCTGGCACAGGGCCTTCTGGTAGGCTGGTGGGAGCCCCCCTGGAATCTCAGTCGTGTCCCCTTCCATCTCAAATGGAATCACAAACACATAGAACTCACAGGGAGGCATCAGCCGGAAGATCCTGGCGTCATTATTCTCCCTGCACACGACCATTGGTTTGTCCCAGTAGTTGGGCACCGTGGCGAGCCCGGTCTTGGCCATGTGGTCTTCCAGCATGGGGTAGTGAGTATGGAAAGGGGCAAATGTCACCATCTGATTGCCAGCGAGGAGGAGGGGGCGTGTGGGTGTCAGAACGTGGAAGGTGCAGCCCGAGGTGGAGGAGACGGACAAGCGATGGCAAACCGCGATGACCTTCACATTGTCGCAGCCGTGGAGGTGCAGCGAGGTCTGCACGGGCCCCAGCACCAGCGTGCTGTTCCTGCACTTCTCCGCAGTCACTGACCTAAGAGACACAAGGGAGGACATAACCAGGAAGCTTCCTATCCAAGTGCCTCAGGAGCACACCTGGATCCAGGAAAACGCAAATGCTTGCGACAATTCTGCTTACCGTAAAGGCGACAATAGGTATATAAAAGACTCATTGCAACGGTGAATCTTCACATGGGCTCCAACCAAGGTCTCTGAACTCTTGGCCAGGGTCTGCTTGTACACCTGGGTCATCACCACAATGCGGTGGATCTTGGGGGCCACGTGTGTGTTACAAGCAATCTTGGCTCTCTTGGTGGTTCCTTCAACTGCAAATACACACACACACACACACACACACACACACACACACACATTAAATACAGTTTAATGAAATAGTTTAGATTGGAACATCAGCATCAGGAGACATTCACATATGAGCAACAAGCACACCAGACAAGTAGGTGAAACAAAGCCACAAAATGTGTCCCAGAGCCCCCCAAAAGCCATGTCCCATTTCCCAACTGAGCTGCCCAGTATCTTCTTAAAGCCTGACAGTCTCTAGTTGCTGGAGTTCCATCCTCCCAAGGACTATCTGCTAACCAAGGTCAAACCCACCACCTGCTTTCCCCGTTACTGCTTAAGCATTGCTGGAAAAAGCTGCAAAATCACACGGATTTGGCACATGACACACTGATGCTCCGGAAATGGACCTTGGCCACTTCCAGATCCTTCCTACGACCTGGTCCAAGCACTTTCTTTATTCCCAAGGCCTTTCATCCTCCCCTTCCCTGCCTTACTCTCACCTCCAACTTTACTGAGTTACTAATCCTCTCTATATGAGATCCTTGATCAATAATCATCAAATGAACATACTACTATAGAAAATGAATTTGATCAACTTCAACATGCTTGGTAAAAACAAGATCAGGAGACAAAAGTGAGCTGAAATGAAATGACAGGATGGTCCACATGTTCTATCTGCAGGGGCAAATCAAGCAGCTGAAATGCCCAAGGGCAACAAGAAGCATGATTTTCTGGGACTTTTTAATCCCTTGGAATTGTAAAGGGTGTCCTGGTAAGTGGCCACAGGAAAACAACTGCACAGATTAGTGCACTGGATGATGAGGGGGTCACCTGCCTACCACAGGTCTTTCACCACTGCAGGCTATCTTCCATTCATCCACTAAAAGGATCTGTCTAAAGTACAAGATCTCCAGGAACAAAGAGAAAACCCTTTATTTGGCCTTCAAAGCCCTTTACAACCTTTTCATTCTTTTTACACATGACTCCCCAACATTCACTCTTGGATGAAACGCCATTAGTCTCCTGACTGGTCTACCTTTCGATCCTGGAGCTCTCCAGGCCCAGAATGCTCTCCTTTCTCTGCTAGGACTGCTGACCTCCTTGGCTCCTTAAATCCCACTAAAATCTCACCTTAAGCCTTCCTAGTTAACCCCTCTTTAATTCTAGTGCTCTCCTTTTAATGACTTTCTACTTATCCAGGATGTACTTTTTATCCCTCTTTGTTTGCATGCTCTCTTCCTTATTAAATTGGGAGCTCTGTAAAGGCAGGGACTGTCCTTTTCCCCTTTTTGTGCCCCCAGGGTTGAGCACAATGTCCTGCACAATTTCATAAAAGTTTATTATTGATTCTCTACACATACCCAATACAGCAGATGAAAAGGCAGCGGATTCTGCAAAGAATCCAAGAAGAATTATCCAAATTAAACCAACCTGTCTTATAATACTTGGTAACATCCATTTAAAGAAAAATGGATAAAAGTAATGACTGAGAAAGAGTGAGCTGGAAAATTTAGTCATGAGTACAGCAGGGGAAAGGTCACTGCAGAGAAACTTCAAATCTAGACACTTTAATGGCTCATTACTCTGGTGGAAATCACTCTCACATCAGCTACCTGCGTACAATAAGACTATTGACTTAGAGAAAAGATCAAAATTAATGTGAAATGAGCTTCATAAAAATGAGAAAAATAAGGTGTAATGAAGGCACTTGGAGCCTGACCTATTTAAAAGGTCAAAGATACTAAAAAATGGGAAATGAATGAAAGAAAGGATATAGATACCAATTACACATTTCAAACAAAAGTTTAACCAATACCTTAAAAGGGAGCCTCAGAGTGGCTACAAAATGGCTCCCAACGACAAAAATCATGACCTACTTGCCAGGTCAGGAAACACAGCATTCAATGTTGTAGCGAGCTGTCGTCTCTAGAAGCTGCTGGATCGCTCTCTGGGAAGAGATCTGCTGTGTCTACTCAAATCTCTCAGACAGATTCTTCTTCCTGTAATGAACTGTTGTCTCCAGGCAGTTGCTGTTAACTCTTGTCCAAAGAAGTGACTTCCCTTCCTGCAGAGAGCCCCGTCAAGCCTGATGCAATTCAGAGAGTCTTCTTCTTTCTCTGAGAGTCCTCTCTTTTATTCTCCCAGAGAATGGGCGTGGGATAATGCAAGGGCTTCTGGGAAGAACCACCCCAGCCAATGAGCTTGCCCCCTCTATCAAGTCAACCTGAGTTCTCACCTTGTAATTGTCCAGAAAACCTGAATTCTCACCTTGTCACTGTCCAGACAACCTCAGTTCTCACTTAGTAATCCTAACATCTCCCCCTTTCTTTTGATTTAGAACATAGGACAGTCATGACCTTGAAACATAAATCCATCAATATGGGAAGTATTACAGATAATTACATAAATGACCTTGAAACATAAATCCATCAATATGGGAAGTATTACAGATAATTACATAAATGACCTTGAAACATAAATCCATCAATATGGGAAGTATTACAGATAATTACATAAATTACATAAGCATATAGTAACATAGTAACATAACGCATGCTAGAAGTATATAACATAATCAAATAATCATAAATTGAAAATTTATAAATGTCCATAAGTCCATTGTCCATTAGTCTCATCTTGTGTGAGGAAGTCCAATGATTCCTGCTGGTTTTTAAACTTCTTTAACAGTCTTCTTATTATCCATGCTCTTTCAGTGTCAGATGTTTCTTAGATCTTCTCCTTTATTTTGAGGTCTTTCTCTTTTTCTGTCTCTCTCTGATGGACAAGGCGAATATGACTTGTTGGCACCCATCTGATTCCTTCTCCTGCTGAAGAAATACAAGCAAACCCTCTCCCCCAGGCAGTTAACCTATCTGGTCCCTTCCATTCACCACTTTCTGGATCTCTCCACATCACCTGGCGATTATCTAAGGACAGTGGAGATGCTCTCACTGGACACTGCCCTTCTGGTGGGTTATAAAACCTGTCTGCTGGAGCCAGTGCATCTTTGTCAAAAATTAGAAAATTAATGGTATAGAGAACTAAATTTAGAAGTTCCCTAGGGCTACCTGTGGCTCCCCCTTTCTTTTGTTTTTGGAGGAGTGTCTTAATATCTCTGTTTCTTCTCTCTACTATTGCCTGCCCTTGAGGATTAAAGGGTATGCCCGTGGTATGTAAAATCTTATACTGTGCACAAAAGTGTGTAAAATGTTTGGACGTATATGCAGGTCCATTGTCTGTTTTTATTGCTTGTGGCACACCCATAATTGCAAAAGCTTGTATAAGGAATTCAGTGACCACTCGGGCTGTCTCTTTTGCTGCTGGCATTGCAAATGTGAATCCTGAAAAGGTGTCTACCACGACATGAATAAAAGATAGACGACCAAAAGATTTATAATGGGTCACATCCATTTGCCAGATTTCATTGGGTCTCAAACCACGAGGATTCTTCCCTGGAGGGAGTGTAGGAGCATGGAAAGGAAGACAAGCTGTACAGCTTTTTACTATGCTCCTAGCTTCCTCTCTTGTGATTCCAAATTGTAAACGTAAAGCTCGAGCAGCCTGATGATATTTAGAATGAGATTCTTGTGCTTCCTGAAACAAAGGACTACTGGCTAACATGGTTAGAAGGCTATCTGCCTTTGAATTTCCATCAAAAATGGGACCTGGAAGTCCACTATGTGAGTGGACATGCAAGATATAAATCTTGCCTGGATGTTTTCTCACTTGCTCTTGAAGTTCCTTAAAGAGCTGATAAATATTGGAGGCTGCAAATTTTATTTGGGCTGTGGCAATTCTTTGTACTACACCTACTGAATAGGCTGAATCAGTAATTATATTTACGTCTCCTGGGTAATAAGTGAGAGCTAGCATGATAGCAAATAATTCATTCTGTTGAGTGGATTGAAAAGGAGTCCTGATTACTCTCTTTATGGTTAAATCATGAGAGTATATGGCACAAATATTTTCTTTGGAGGCATCTGTAAAGATTGTTGGTCCTTTAAGAGGAACCTTAGAAACCTTTTCTTCAAAAATCCATCGCCAATTATGTAGTAGCCAGGTAATCTTTAATGGAGATCCATGTGCAAAATTTGGAGCGGTGGCCAATAAAATTTGCCATTCTGGGATGTTCTCACAGCATACATTAATCTGTGCGTTAGTATAGAATGTGTATATTTTTTCAGGACTTATCCCAGATAATTGTGTTACTCTCTTAATAGCCTTTAATAAAATCCTAGCCACAAGCACTGGGTAAGGTGTAAGGCTTTGTTCTGGTTGTGCTGGGAGGTTCACCCACTCAATCACTCTGTCTCCTTGATGAAGGACTGCTGTGGGTGCCTCTTTTGTAGCAAAAACTGATATTTCCAAGGGTTTTTGAGTGACTCTTTCAACCACATTGGATAAAGCCAGTTCAACTTCTCTCAAAGCCTTTTGTGCTTCTTTTGTAAGCTGGCGTGGTGAATTTAAAGTTCGGGCGCCAAATTGCAAAGGTCTGGTCTAGCTCCTCTTGTCAGGATAAGCAAAAGTCCTTGCCCCACGTTGGGCGCCAATTGTAGCGAGCTGTCGTCTCTAGAAGCTGCTGGATCGCTCTCTGGGAAGAGATCTGCTGTGTCTACTCAAATCTCTCAGACAGATTCTTCTTCCTGTAATGAACCGTTGTCTCCAGGCAGTTGCTGTTAACTCTTGTCCAAAGAAGTGACTTCCCTTCCTGCAGAGAGCCCCGTCAAGCCTGATGCAATTCAGAGAGTCTTCTTCTTTCTCTGAGAGTCCTCTCTTTTATTCTCCCAGAGAATGGGCGTGGGATAATGCAAGGGCTTCTGGGAAGAACCACCCCAGCCAATGAGCTTGCCCCCTCTATCAAGTCAACCTGAGTTCTCACCTTGTAATTGTCCAGAAAACCTGAATTCTCACCTTGTCACTGTCCAGACAACCTCAGTTCTCACTTAGTAATCCTAACACAATGTGACTAGTTTAGAACGGAAGCTTATTTGCAAAATCTCCGAGAAGGATAGAGGCTTCTGAACATGGTAACTTCACAAACAGGAAGAGAGAAATGAAGGTGACGGACCCAACTGCTTCAAAAGGAGGGAGAAACATGGGAGATGAGGGAAAATTAACTGAAATAAAGGTTGGTGAGAAAACCAACAAGCAAAGTCATCTCAAGGTCACCATTTAAAGATGAAACTGAAAAGATCAATTAAAAAAATTTTTTTAACCAATTCATCTCAATCTCATCATAACCAATCTCATCCTCCCCTCCCCTTCCTTACTCTCACCTCCAACTTTACTGAGTTACTAGTCCTCTCTATATGAGATCCTTGATCAATAATCATTAAATGAACATATTACTATAGAAAATGAATTTGATCAACTTCAACATGCTTGGTAAAAACAAGACCAGGAGACAAAAGTGAGCTGAAATGAAATGACAGGATGGTCCACATGTTCTATCTGCAGGGGCAAATCAAGGAGCTGAAATGCCCAAGGGCAACAAGAAGCAATAGAACATATCACATTTGAATTCTAGCATCGCAGTTCCAGAAAAGCTTCTTGAGGCAATAGAAATGACCCGGAATGAAGAAAAACAGAATAAGATAATTTGTTTATACATTTTAGGCCATTTCTTTGAGGATGCTGTTACTTTACAACAAAAGAGAAAAGGGACATCCTCCTGTTCTCTCTCTTTTTTGAGGTAGACACAGAATCATTTACATTCCAGAAATAACTAGTCACCCTGCTGGAGATGCAAGAGGACTTGGAACCTACCTTGCTGAGCCCAAGCCAGCTTCTTTCCAGTCTTGAGGCAAGCCGATGTACCAAATGGGTTGGTAGTCAAACAGCACCTGAGCCAGGCTTCCAGCTTCGAGAAGGAGAAGGTTTTGGAAATCTTTGAGAAGCCGCTCTCTGAATGCAGAGGCTGCCACAGAGCGAGCTCGTGGATCGGATAGACCTTCCTGGCTTTGCTGACGGTGCCCTCGATGAGAAAGCTGAGGGCCTGCACAGCCTCAGGACAGACCTGGCTGTTGTGCGTGCAGTGGGAGGAATCGGAGAGCTGCTCTGGGTCCAAAAGGAGCTCCAGGAGATCGGATAGATGGTTATAGACAAAGGCTTGGTGGCTGCAATCATTCCAGGTCTAAGAAATCAAAAGAAAGCAGGCTTAGTGAAGGGAAGACTTTTTCTAAAACATTAACACTGGATTGGAGGAAGCTAGCTAGCTGAGTGCACAGAGCATCAGGCCTGGAGTCAGCAAGACCAGAGTTCAAATCCAGCCTCAGACACTCGCTGGCTGTGTGACCCCGGACAAGTCATTTCACCCTGTTTGTCTTATCAAATGAGCAGGAGAAGGAAATGGCCAACATCACTGCATTGTCTCTGCCAAGAAAACCCCCTGGGCTATACTATTCATAGGACAGTTGGACATGACTTAATGACTCAACAACAAAAAAACATTGGATCCCACACTTAACACCATATACCAAAATAAGATCAAAATAGGTCCATGATTTAGGCATAAAGAATGAGATCATAAATAGATTAGAGGAACAGAGCACAGTCTACTTCTCAGACCTGTGGAGGAGGAAGGAATTTATAACTAGAGAAGAACTAGAGATCATTATTGATCACAAAATAGAAGATTTTGATTACAACTAAAAAGTTTCTGTACAAACAATACTAATGCAAACAAGATTAGAAGGGAAGTAACAAATTGGGAAAATATTTTTATAATTAAAGGTTCTGATAAAGGTCTCATTTCCAAAATACATAGAGAATTGATCCTAATTTATAAGAAATCAAACCATTCTCCAATTGATAAATGGTCGAAGGATATGAACAGACAATTCTCAGATAATGAAATTGAAACTATATCCACTCATATGAAAGAGTGTTCCAAATCACTACTGATCAGAGAAATACAAATTAAGACAACTCTGAGATACCACTACACACCTGTCAGATTGGCTAAGATGACAGGAACAAATAACGATGAATGTTGGAGGGGCTGTGGGAAAACTGGGACACTAATACATTGTTGGTGGAGTTGTGAAAGAATCCGGGTATTTTGGAGAGCAATCTGGAATTATGCCCAAAAAGTTATCAAAATGTGCATACCCTTTGATCCATCAGTGCTACTCCTGGGCTTATATCCCAAAGAAATACTAAAGAGGGGAAAGGGACATTGTGTGTGCCAAAATGTTTGTGGCAGCTCTTTTTGTAGTGGCTAGAAACTGGAAGATGAATGGATGCCCATCAATTGGAGAATGGTTGGGTATATTATGGTATATGAAGGCTATGGAATATTATTGTTCTATAAGAAATGACCAGCAAGATGAATTCAGAAAGGCTTGGCGAGACTTAACTGATGCTGAGTGAAATGAGCAGAACCAGGAGATCGTTATATACTCCAACAACAATACTGTATGAGGACGTATTCTGATGGAAGTGGATATCTTCAACATAAAGAAGATCCAACTCACTTCCAGCTGATCAATGATGGACAGAAACAACTACACCCAGAGAAGGAACACTGGGAAATGAGTGTAAACTTTAGCACTACTGTCTGTCTACCCAGGTTACTTATACCTTCAGAATCCAATACTTAATGTACAACAAGAAAATTGGATTTACACACATATATTGTATCTAGGTTATACTGTAACACATTTAATATGTATAGGATTGCCCGTCATCTAGGGGAGGGAGTAGAGGGAGGGAGGGGAAAATCTGGAAAAAAATATACAAGGGATAATAGTATATATGCACGAGTAATTTTTTTTATAACATCAAAAAAATTCATAATTATAAAATTAATTTTAAAAAAAGAATCATGCATTAACCCTAAAAAAAAAAAAAATTGGATCCAATATAGTTTTTTTTTTTTTTTTTTAAAGACTATCTGCAGGATAAGGAGGAAAAGGAGTCAGACTATGGAGTTTATCTTTACTCAGTTATTCAAAAGTATTCTTAAAGTCTCAGATTAAACACACTGCAAAAGCAAACAACTAATCATAACAGACCCTTGTATAGCTTGGGAAACACATGCCTTAATCATTTAAGAGCAGATATTTCACCAAACTTTGGAGCTTAAAGGAGGACGAGGAACCCCCTGAACAAAAGAGTACTTCTGAGAGGAAACCCCAGCACCATAGTGTGTGTGACAAAGTGCTTATGCAGTTGCCAAGAACAATATTTCCAAATACCACACAATTCCACTTGGCGCATCCCTGCATTTTTTTTTTTCAGGAAAATCTAGACCCCTAATTCTATCTGTGCTGCTACAGAGCAAGACCTCATGGAGAAGCCATGTTCTGAGAGTTGGTTAAGGGAGTGAGGGAGGAAATGATATACCCACACTGTCGGTATGTGTCAGAAGCAGGATTTGAAACCAGGTATTCCCAGTTCCTCCAAAGCTGGTGCCATATTGCCTCTCACGTGACCATGAAATGAGTGATCGGATCGTCATGGACTTTTAGTCATCCACAAAATGGGAATTTTGCACAAAAGATAATGCAATTCCATCCCTCTTCATGGTCTGACACTGGGAACCTGTAATACTCAGCCCCCAAGATGCTCTGTGGGGCTGCTCTGTGATACTGGATAAACAAGCAAAGCCCCATCCTGTGCTGCTTATAAGGAGCGCCCCTAAAAAACCAAAGCCACTCGGAGAATAAAAATGAGGGGGAACAATCATATTATCAGACAAAGCAAAAACAAACATTCCCAACATAATTAGAAAAAAAAAAAGGAAACTACATTTGGGCAAAAAGAGCCACAGATCTCATTGCTTCTCCTATAGCGTTTTAACACTTTTCAAAATCCTTTTAGAGACATAGATAACCTATCTTTAAAAAGGGTAATCACATAACTCTTTTTAAATGCTTTCTGTTCACAATGAGATTGTTAAATTTACCTTTGGACTGCAATGTCCTGGCCAGTGACCTGATGACTGACCATCCAGTTTATCCCAGCATCTGGCATACAGTAGGTACTTAATAAATACTTTTTGAATGACTTGTTATTGATAATAAATGTATTGGAGTTCAAAACATTTTGCAAATAAAACAATAATCTTACCAAAATTGCAAATAGCAAGGGTTCATGTATTTTTTATTTTTATTTTTTTATTTTTATTTTAACCACACGTAGGTAGGTTGCTTCTCCATAAGCACACACAGGAAAGCTGAGGACTGACAATCCTCCTCGTCTCTCACCAACAGAGTACTGACTCAAAATGGAATCCCAAACTATTGGGTCCCAAGCTCAGTGTGATCAACATGTGGTCTGTTCACAAGGCTATCATGATGTTTGAACCATAATAAATACCTTATTATGACAGATGGATTTTCCAGTTAAGTCCGGGGATGGAGATCTGTTTCTGGGACTTGGCCACTCTTCCCCAATCAAAGACGTTCTTAAAGAAACCTTATTTAACTGTTGTATATACAAAAATAGCAGGAACTGAAGAGTGTCCACTGAAAGCTGTCCAAGAAGGAAATAAGCAACTGTTAACATTTTTATCTCCATAAAATCAACAACCAGGCTACAATTTAATAGAGAAGTCACATTTCATTTCACCAGAAGATAAAGATCAAAGTATAAGATCATTCACTCTGTGTACTTTAGTTAAAAAGCTGGGGGCAGTTAGGTGGTGCAGTGGATAGAGCACCAGCGCCAGAATCAGGAGGATCTGAGTTCAAGTTCAACCTCAGACGCTTAATAGCTATATGATCCTGGGCATGTCACTTAACTATAATTGCTTCTAGGGGGAAAAAAAAAAAGGCAAAGCTGTAGGGATTTTGAAAATTGAATCAATTACCTAAAAACATGCAAGAATACAGTTGAGGAGCTTCTGTAGTCACCCCCAGAAATGACAAGAAAATGCTATATTTAGTAATTTTTAAAAATTAGTAAATTTAAATTTTTAAAAAAATTCTTTTAAAAGTTATAAAGTTATAAAATTCATAAAATTTAAAAGTTATAAATTCAAATAAATTCAAAACAACTTTAATAAAACCTAATTATCATTTTAAATTCAAATTCTGGATTATGTATAGTACACAAATCCCATTAACAGGTAAATTTAAGTAGAACTGAAAAAATATAAGGACTTTTCTAAGCTTTCCTTCCTAAGCATGTAAAGATTCTTTTACAATAGAAACAAAACAAAAAACGATTTTTAATAATTTAATAAAATAACAATTTTAATAATTTAATTAATAACTTATTATTAAGCGTTTATTCATTGTGATTACATATGATATATTATTAATTATACATAATAAAATAAAATATTAATTATTTTAATGAATAATTATTTTATATAATTATTAGTGATAAAATAATAATTTAATAAATTTAATAATTAAACTATTTGAAAAACATGAGTACGAGTGAACCAGGAAAAGATGGTCCAAATGCCTTATTTTTTATGATTTATTCAAATTCTGTTAGTTACATAACAAGCCAGATTTGCTTTAGTCTTTCATATTTTGACCACTCCTTGGTTAATTGGGTACCCTGTCCTGGACAGTGTGGTCTGCTTCCTGAATATGCCTTTTTGCTCTGTTTTCCAGAAATGGTGACAGGGTCATACAAAGTTATTCACAAATGTGCCTGATGCCCTCTGGAGACCAAAGGCTGACACCAGTAGAGGACACACAGTCCCTCACTAAAAATTTAAAGGGAACAAAGAAGAAAACTGAACATTCTTCCAAGAGAGCAACTAAGAGATGTTATATACATGGGGTAATCCTGAACAGTCAGGAGGTATTTGGGAAATGGGATTTTCAAACACATAAGTATAATCTCACTTGGTTTGCAGAATATCCAATAAGTGACACAAATCCCCATAAATTGTCTATAACATCTGGGTGCATCATAGGCCAGATGCTACTTGATCTAGGGCACTCCCACTTTCCCCTCATGTCTTCTTCATTTCAGTTTCTGGATCAAAATTCTAAGCGCAAATCCTGTTTCGCTTTGGGTTTTTTGGTAGCTCATCACAAGGTAGCAATGGTTCTTTAGTTGAGTCTCCAATGTGAATTACATCATATATGCGCATTAAAAAAAATCTGGCACACTAAGCCACAGGGGAATTTTGTGGATGTCTGGACACATGGATTGTAAGCCCAGCTTGGTCACTACCTGGCTGGGCAGCCTTGATTAAGTTGCCTCACTGATCTTTTTTATTGATCTCTAAAAAGCTGGCCCACAGAATTCAAAGGTCCCCTCAACCTGATATTTTAGGCATCTTGGTTCCTCTACCACAACTAAACTTAGCGTTTTCTGTCTTGTGTCATTTTGAAGCTTTGAAGCATGATTATATGACAGGCTACAGGCTGAGAGGCTGTGCGGAAAGTGGACGGAAAGACCTGACCTGACCTCTCTGTAAGTTAAAGCCTCTGTGCTGACACATATTAGCTTCTACAGGCAAATCTTGGTGTCCCAGGAAACTCCTGAAATCCAAGTTGCACAAAAGTTTCCAACATGAATGAAATCACAGTCTGGGGCTTGCTCCTCTACCAAGGATGATATATTTAAAGCCATTTAATCTGAAAAACTAACTAAGGAAAAACCAGTCTTCCCTTCTGGGCCAGCCCCCACCTGCTTCCCTTCCCTGTGGGATCACTGTTTTGCCAAGAAGGAGCAGGTGGTCAGGCTGCAGGACTAGCAGCAGACGCCGGGAGCTCATTGGTCTGAGCTCACAGAGCTTATGTCCTACTGGAACCCCCCAAAAGTGGGGCGCAGACTCTACCTTGCTCCTCTGCTTCTCCACATCTTCCTCACACATGCAGCTCGATATCAGCTCAGCCCACTCCAGCCGCTCCTCGGGGGTCCTCGCCACCAGACTATCGAAGATTTCAAAGTAAAGCCAAGCTATGTCCTTGGCCAACTGCAGCTTGCCACAGGCGATGTGCTTCCACGTGGGCCAGAAGAGGCGCGGGTAGCCTCCCTCCCTGGCTCGGGTTCGAACGTACGTGGAGATCTTTCTGAGATAGTGAAGGCTGAACTTGGCTGGAGGAGGGAGGGGCAAAGTGCCCACTATAAACGGTTCTGTTCTCACCCACAGGTGGACAGCCGACTGCTCCATTTTAACTCAGACACCATCTGTGTCTCAAGAGGCTCCTTTGCAAACCTAGGAAACAAAGTTTCTGTATAAATTAGCTGAAAACCAAAACATGCATACATTTCTCAGTGAGACGCCGACAACATATTGAACTATTTTTAAATGAACAACAGACAAAAGTAGCACACAAGAGACCCAGAGTTTTGGCAAAATGAATTATGAGCAGCTGCTATTACTTAAAAACAATTCCTACCTATATGGTTTATACTCTTTTAGAGGAAATTAAGGGCAAGAAGTATGAATTTGTGCCTAACTAATTATGCTCACAAGAAACTACTCTGCTTGGCTGAAATTAATGCAATCATTTTATAAGATTTTAGAATTAAGACTGGAAGGGAACTCAGTGCTGGAATCTACTCCCTTTATTTTATAAGAAAAGTGAGGTCCAGAGTGATTTAAGCGATTTGTCTAAGATCAGGAGAGTATTATCGAGTCCTGTAGGGTTAGGAAAAAACATCAGATTGTATAAATGGCTTAAAAGCAATTTATGTGCAACAGCCCAGAGAGTCTTCTACAAGGATATGCTTATTGTAAGACGGTCTCCCAAAGGAGAGTAACGGAAGATTCTGGGCAGTAAAACCAGTCCAAAGGAGAGCTTGTGAGACAGTAACACAGTGATTCCCAAGACCTTTAGGGGTAAAAACAAAGGGATGACAAAACCAAGAAGACAAGCGGAAAAGCTGCAAAGATTTTCACAACCAAGTGTTTTCTCCATCAGCAACTGTGGAGTTGCTGTGTCTGGCCTCTGAGAATGACCCGGGTGGGCTTCTGGGAGGGGCAGAAGCCAGAGAGAAGAAAGATGGTTAAACGTGAGATTCAGGGAAGGGCCTGAGGAGATCTGCACCAGAGGAAACACTATCAGGAGGGCAAAGGGGGATTGATTCTCCTCAAGGAGAGGAAATGGCACTGGTGGGAAACTTCCTGGGATCCCATCAATACCGGGCACAGCTGGGCAAGAGGACGACGGCTGCTGTTGTGCCCACCCACCCGCGGGCCGCCTTGCAATCAGCCGCAGGGGCACCCTTGGCACCCTCAGAGATGAGGGCATCAGCGGGAAATCGGCCGCTTTTTGGCCACAACATTTCTCACCGAAGTGCATCTTTACCATCACACGCATCACTGGAACATGTAGAGAACACAGACAACACCGATGGCTTTTAAAAAGCATGTGAATCAGCAGAGAAAAATGCCCCCTTGTTCTACTGTCCGGCAAGGTGGCTCCCACAATCTTCTGTCAGTCCATGAACACATTTTAAGCATCTCCTGAGCGCCGGGCACTGGGCCAGGTGCTGGGGATGCAAAGAGACAGAAAAGTCCTTTGAGAGCTTGGACAGACAGGACAATTGTGTCACAAGGGGGGGGCACCAGGACGAGGCAGGCTCGCCAGCCGCGCTGGTTGCGGTTGTTGGGGGTCCCTTGTTCTCCGAGAGGACCAGGACATCAGGGAGCTGACGCCGTGGCGGGCTAGGGCGCTGGACCGGACACCGGCTCCCTGTCCCCTCCCCGGGCCACAGGGCCCACTGTGATGGAGGAGCGCGGCCTGACCCCACGACAAAGGCCGCATGGGTCTCAGATGATGGCGTGCAGTTAATGCTCAGATCGGAACACCTGCCCCTCAGGACAGGCACTGAGGAAAATAATACAAATAAAGCAGTGGGTTCACCATTAGATAGCAGGAAAGCAGGCCGGACCGCCTCCAGGAAAGGGCAAAGTCCCGAGCTTCTCCCAGAAACAAGAGTTCATCTTGCAACAACAACTACGATCGTTCATGCGGATTTGTGCGGTTGTGAGACCCACGCACGAGAGTGCCTGAAGTACTGATGGAGGCGAGAGCGCAGACGCAGCCGGGAGCCAGGGAAGCGCTCCAAGGGCAATGGGGAAGGAGACCAGTTACAGGGTGAGGAACGACGGAGCCCGAGGTCCAGGGGTGCTCGGATGTCAGCACAAGGCAAAGACGCCCTCCGGCAGACCGGATGGATCCCCTGCAGCAGGTTACTGGAAGGCCACGGACAAGGACCACCCAGGGACGAGGGCGAGAACCCATGTGAGAGAAAAGGAGACTGGGGACTTCAGGAGGCCAAAACAAGGCAAGTCCTTCGGAAGCCCTCAGCGCCCTCTACTGGGAGGGTGCAACGGCTACAGATGGGGACAAGCTAACCTCAAAGTAAGATAACTTAAAGTACGGTGGGGTGAGGAGGGGAGGACAAACTGTACATCAGCCATGCCCCAACGAGCCCCTGGCCTGCTTCCATGCCCAGTCTGCAGGACCACCACTGTGCCATTCTAAAAGCGACACTCAAGAGCCGCCATGAACTGAAAGGGGCAACCAGGGCCCCTCTCGGGCTGTTCGGGGATTCCGGCCTCGCCCCGGACCCGCAGATCTCCTGAAGAGCATCGCGGGGAAGCCATGAGGAAGGGGCGAGGGGTCTGGCCTGGTGACAGGGAGAAGGGGTGAGAGCCGCAGCTCCTACCCCATGGGAGTGGCCTGACAGAGCAACCTCGTACCCAAAGTGGCCGGTTCGGACCGGTCCGGAGGGACAGCGTCCCCCACTCCCTCTAAGAGTGTAGGGCAGGGGACTTGTGTCTCCTGTTTCCAGGCCTCTTTCATCCGGCCGCCTCCTCGGCCTTTATCCATCCCGTGCCCGTATCACAAAACCCAGCTGTCCACAAAGCTGCATTTCCCGTCATCCGGCTACCCATCGTTCTGAGGAAACCAAGAGGCAAAAACGCTTCCAAAGCCATTCATGGCATATATGGCTCCTTCCTTCCCTCCCCGCGGGAAACACCGGCTAGGGCGCCGAAGCCCCTCCCCGCGGGGGTCGGGAACAAGCCACTAAAGAGGCAGAGGGACAGAGGGGGGGTCAGGGACCGGCCGAGACGCTTGTTCTGGAGAAGAGAAAGCGCGAGGGAACGTGACCTCGGCCTCCCGACGGGCTGTGGAGCGGGAGGAGGGGGCGACGTGGACAAAGGGGTCACAGCGCCACCGACTCTGGGTTCTCCAGAAGTTTCCCCACTTCCAGCCCAGACACCCCTGAACGACTGACTCCTCCTACTCCACTTTTCACAGACTGAAGAGCAGGGGCCTTCTGAGACCCCCATCTCTTTCTTGCTGCCTTTGGGGTCCAGGCCCTTGTGTTCAGAGAGAGGGGAGAGCAAGTTCGGGGGTCCTGCCCCGAGGGAAGCGCAGGCGCACAGCCCCCAGTGCGGGGGGGGGGGGGGGGGGCAGGAAGACAGCCTGGGGTCCAGGCTGACCCTCCCGACTCCGGAAGGTCACGTGATCCTTTCCCCCCATCGTGAGGCTGTGACCCCCCCTCCAAGGAGGCCGTGATTCACCCACAGCACGACGGCATTAACTCCCCCCCCAGACCTTTCCAATGGGGAGGCTGCGTGACCCCCCCCCTATTTTACAGGGGAGGAGCTATGATGCCCCTGCAAATGAGGCCATAGGAGCCCCCTCCTCAAATGGCGTCACTCTGGGACCTTCCCTCTCAAATGAGAAGAAACTTGGTTCTCCCTCAAAAGGGGGGGAGGGTCTCCCTTAGAGCGGAGGGCGGGGGATGACCCACAATCTAACGCCCCTCTCAAACGGGGATCCTGACACCCTCTTCTACTAAATGCGGAGGAGGCTACTACGGGTCAACTCGGGGCCGCCCTCTGAAGGGGATGTGACCCCCTCCGGACCCCTGGTCCTGGCCGTTACCTGCAGTCAGCGCTGGGTCAGAGCAGGGGGCGGGGCTCGAGGGACGGCCCCGACCCAAGCCCGCGCCTGTGCAGTCTTTCTCAGCGGAGGCTGAGGGGCCCACGGCGCAGGCGCGCAGCAATAGCAGGCGAGACTAGAGTCCGTCGGGAGGCCTAGAGAGGCCGCGGCGGCTTCTTCCAGGAACTGCTCGAGATTCGGCCCGGCTGGACGAGGGGTCACGTGACGTTTCTCGGCTCTCATGTGGATAACCCCGGCTTCGGAAGTAAAACACTGGCTAAGGTTTATGGTGAGGGCTCAGTAAAGATACACTTGTATTTGATCCCCGACTTGAAAAAAAAACTAACCTTCCTGTTCCCTAGGAAGGATTGCCGTAAAACTCCCGATGATTGGCTCGGGATTAGGTAAAAGGAGCTACCGCTTTTAGGGATTGGCAAAGCCAGACAGGAGGCGGGGCCCACAAAAAGCGCTACTGCCCGCAATTGGTCAGCAGCCCTTCATTTTGCTCCAATCCGAGAGCCGTTTCTCTCTGTCAGGAAAAGAAGGGGGCGCTGCGACGCCGGTGACGCTACTGCCTGTGATTGGCCAGCCCTAGGATGCCGCTCTCCCGGTCCGTCCCTCACGGGAACGAGAGCTAGGCGTTGAAGTGTCCGTCGGTGATTGGCCGCAACGCCGGCACGCGCTGATTTCCGGTGCGTTGATTGGCTCGGAGCTGTACCGGCCCCGCCTCCCGCGGGGAGCGGGGACTCCCGGGATAGGGGAAGAAGGTGCGGGTTGTCGCTGAGGAGACTGACCATGGCCCCGCACAGGCTGGGTGGCCTGTGCCTACTGCTGCTCTACATGCTCGGAGCCGTGATGGCGGGGTGAGGAGAACGGGGCCTCGGCGGGAGGTCGCGGGGAGGCGAGGGAGGAAAATCGGGGAGACTGAGGGGTGAAGGAGGGTAGCGCTGCCGGTGATGGGGTGATGGGGGAGGGGACGAGGGGGCTGATCACCGAGGAGGGCAGGACTGTCTACGATGGGGAGGGTTCGAGGGTTCCGGAGCTGCGTCTGGGGGAGCAGGAGGAGGGCGCTCTCCGTGGTGGGGGACTGCCTGGCGAGGGGCTGAGGACCGAGGGGGCAGGGCTACCTGTGATGGGGGGTGATAGGGGAGGGGCTGAGGGGGCGGTGTCAGAAGGAAGTCCAGGGCTGCAGGAGAGGGATGGAGGGGCTGCTGGGGGAGAATTCAGGCAGGTGTCTGGGGAGCTCTGCTGGAGCCGGCGCTGGAAGAGGGGTGCCATAGGAGGGAGAGCGGGGCTCTCCCGAGGGCTCAGCAGCGGGTACCTGTGGAGGAAGGGTCTGGACATCTGGCCGGGGCGTTCGGGGGGGGGGGGTCGGGGCAGGTTTGCTTGACTTGGTCCCGGAGGGTGCCCTCGGAGCGGGCCCATAGAGGGGCAGAGCAGCAGCCTCGAGGAAAGGGGGAGAAAGGAGCCAGTAGTGGGACTTCTCCGCGGGGAGACTCCGCGGCCCGGTGTGGGTGCCCCTGGCCCGCGGCTCCTCCCCAGATCGGAACGGGCAAAGATGGGGACCCGAGGCCGCGGCCGGGCGTGATGGAGGCCGCGGCTGGCGTGATGGAGGCCGCGGCTGGCGTGACGGAGGCCGCGGAGGGGCAGAGGAGCGGCTGCCACCCCCTTTTCCGGCCTCGATGGCTTTTTAAAGGGCTGATGGCGGGCTCGGTGAGACTGTAATGTCGGGTCCAGCGTGAGACCTGCGCCCTCCCTCATCCCTGGTCCCTCATCCCTCACCAATCGGGGTGGTCCGGATGCTGCCCGAGATCCCCGGCCCCTGGCGTCCCTGCAGAATGGGACCACGAGGCCTCCGATGGAGGCTCTTCAGGTCCAGAAGCCGCAGGCGGCTCTAGCTCTGGCCCCAGATAGCCCCGGACTCCAGCAGGCCTCGGAAAACGTCTCCTCCCCCCAGAGCCTCTGCTCCCAGGGACTGAACGTTCTCTGGGGAATAAAGCCAGCGGACAAAAGGCAAACAGGATAATTGGAGGAAGACGGCAGTGTGAAAAGCTAAAGGCAGGGAAGGGCTCTGCTCGGAGGGGGTCTCCCAGCGCCTTCTACCCCTGAGGCTTCTTGTCTTTATATATAAATTACTGATCTACCTCAGAGCTTTTGAGTGCCATTGACATATATTGTAGAGGTCAACCCAAAAACTGTTTCTTGTACTTTCTGTCAGTCACACCCACTGTGGTTAATGTATCAACTACCTGCTGCCTCATAAGTGAATTTTTTGAAGTGTAACTGCCAAAATAACCTTCCGGAAAAAGCACATGCTTTATCTCAAACTTTATTCTAAAATAGGATTAAGATTCGGGTTAGTTCTAATAACATTTTTGATTTGTATAGTTCTTGTAGCTGAAAACTTTAAAATATTCTTACAGATTTTGAGGTAGGTTACTCAGTATTTTAAACACCTTTGTGGGTATTTTACATTCTTGAGACTCGTTCAGAAAGAGAGCCTGGAATGCCCGAGTTCCAAGGGTTCTGGGAGTACAGCGCTATGATCTCCCTTGATCTCTGCTTCTCCAGTGTCATTGTCACCTGCAGCTGTCAAGAAAGACCTTACTCACCCCTAGAAGATTCAGAATGCCTCGTACTAGGAGAGGAAACGAGTCTAGCAGGAAGAACTTTTTTCATGAACTTTGTCCCAGAGTCTCTCTTATCCCCAGAAGTGAAGTCACTGTGACTTTAAAAAGAGTTATTCTTTCCTGAAGCCTTAGAGCAGGGGTCCTCACACTTTTTAAACAGTTCCCTGTCCCTCAGACTGTGGGAGGCCGGACTGTAGTAAAAACAAAAGCTCACCCTCTGTCTCCGCCCCTCGGCCCATTTGCCATAACCCGGTAGCCGCATAAAGGTCTTCAGCGGGCCACCTGTGGCCCTGGGCCGTAGTTTGAGAACCCCTGCCTTAGACTATTGGTAGACTTTACCGATTCTTGTGAATTGCCTTTGATCTACTAGGAGCAAGTTAAATCATACCTTTTTATAAAGATCTATATAAAGGGTCTTTCAAAACCTTTATAAAGATCCTTTTGTCACAAGGCAGGAACTATTAGTCTCATTTTATAGATGAAGCTTAAATGGTCCAAATCTCCTGCAGCCCACACACTGACTTAGGAAACCACCCATTAATGTTTCTTTGACTGTATTGTATTTTCATTTACTTTCTCGAACAGTTCCCAGTTACATTTTAATCTGGTTCTGGGTGGCACTGGGCAGTTTTGTGGGCTGTTTGCAGTGACATTTCTGGTTTATATGACTTTTCCAAGGTCATATAACTAATCAGTGTTAGAGCTATTGAACCCACGGTTCTCTTCACTGAATCTAGGACACATAGTGAATTAACTTGGTGTAGACTGACCATGCCAACCTATTCCCTTCTTTGGTACTCTCTTTGAGAGGTGTGATGAGACTGTGGTGGTTTTTTTTCCCCCATAAACAAGAACATTAAAAAAAAAAATTCACAAATTCAAAAGAATATTGTTCCTTTCACAGTAGTCAAGTCACCTTGGAAAGCTCCATGTGGAGTCCGCTGCTCAAAATTGTTTGGGATTTTCACTTTAGAAATTGCTTTCAGAGCCTACTACATGTTCTTTGAAACACCGTCAGTGAGGGTAAATTGTTATTCTTGGAGGATGGATTTGATTTTTGGAAATAGCCAAAAGTCATTCTGGGCCAAACATGGTAAATAAGTTGGATGGTCATCCTGGGTAATTCTGGTTTGAGATTTAAAGAAAAAAAAAAAAAAAGCATAGCTGTAAAATACTTGATTTTCTTGTGGGTCCCCCATGAAGATAATTCCCAAGGAGAATTTCTAAGTAGCATTTGAGCAAAAGTAGAATTCAGGGGCTCAGTCATAATAGTGAAAATAGCACTAATGATGTGTCATAGTGCTTTATTTTACATTTTTATTTGCTCTCACAACAACCACCAAAGGTAAATAGTATAACGGATCCCCATTTTTCAGATGTGGAAACTGGGGCACAGAAAGGTAACGTGAGCTAGTAAGTGGTAGAGCTGGAACTTAGACACAGGACTTCTGACTCCATTTCCATTGTTCTCTCCAAATGTGTAGCCTCTCCAGGAGACTACTTTGAAGGAGGCAATGTTCATTTGTATGTGTGAGTTCTGATTTCTTAAAAATTAAATTTTATAGTCACACTCTTCCCCTATATTCTTTGTGTTTTCTGAGTTGTTGTCTTCTCTATTACTCAAGCACAAACCTGAGATAGATCTTAGGGGGGAGGGTATTTTCCACAAAATGGTCTAAAACTCTTAACCAAGTGATTTCTTCTCCCCAGGAGAGATTTCTATAAGATCCTTGGGGTGCCCCGCAGTGCATCTGTAAAAGATATTAAAAAGGCCTATCGGAAACTGGCCCTCCAACTTCATCCTGACCGGAACCCTGATGACCCACGCGCACAAGAGAAGTTCCAAGACCTAGGAGCTGCCTATGAGGTCAGTCAAGAAAGTGCAGGTGCCACAGGTGTGAGTAGGCTCCCACAGCTCTTCGGAAGCCCATCTGGCGCTGAGAGAGGTGCTTAGGGAGTTTCCATTTTTAAGTAGGTTAGGTTGAATTGTAAGAAAGACTTAATGCTAAGTCATATGTGATCACCATTCCCATCTTCCTAGATAACTTGTTCAGGCATTCTTTTCCTTCATTTCCTTTGGAAAAATAAAGGTGAAGAAATGAATGAGACCCAGGTACACATCTTTAGGGAGCTGAACTAGAAACCATGGCCAGATCAATTCTCCTCTAACTCCATGCCCACAACCCCTCTGTAAGTCACAGACTGCTTAGCAGTCTACATTGGTAGAAGTACTTTCCTTTTTGGAAATTCAGTTGCAGATCCATGCCCCAAGAAGCTGAGTATTAGCCTGCAAAAAAAGTAAAAAAAAAAAAAAACTCCAGGAATGGAGTCACAAGATTAATAATTTTTTGACCATAATAGGAAGTGGTAATGGGTGTCCAGTTGTGGCTCTAATAAACTTGAGTTATCAGGTCCCTTTACCTCTTCCCCTGTCAAATGAGATCGATTGGTCTGGCCCTGACAATTTGAAAGCCTTGTAGAGAGATTCTGGTACTGAGTTCACTTCATTGTATAAACAAGAGCACAGAAAGGAAACTAAGAGGTAAAACTAGTAATAAAAGAGACTGCATCAGTTCTCCAAAGGCTTTAGAGTTTTACTAGTCTCTGCAGTTGTCTATATCCCAGCTTGTCTGTGACTTCATTAGCTGCTATGGCCAGAATGCTCTGTGAGTGGCAGGCCTCCTCCTCATTCCACCTCAGGTGATGAGCTCCTTCACCTTAGGATGGCAACCAAATAACATGGCCATCCTGAGCCCCTTCTCCGGGCCCTTCTGGTGTAGTAGGAGCCATTTCTTCTATTTCTCCTGGATTCAGCTCACATTCCATAAGCCTTGGAAATCTAAGAGCTACCTGCACCCCATGGTAAGGCATTGAAGTGGAATTTTAGTAGAGATTGCCCCGTAGACTGATCGTGAAAAACAACTCTGAGCGCTACAGCTGCCCGCAGATTTCCTTTTGCTTCTGGTGGTTTGGGCTGGCATCTTGTACTTTTCCTCCCTTAGGATACTTATAGTCTTTATATATCCCTCTGAAAGTCTGTACAATATTTACAGTTGTTGCCATGATCCTCTCTTCTCCATCTCACTCTACCTCTTTCAGATGCACAAAACAACCTACCATTTGTATCTTCCTTCACTTCTGCTGGTGCAGCTTTTCCCTTTATTCTTGGGCCATTGAAAGAAAAGATTGGGCATAGTTTTCCCTTTTATTTAGTGGTAGTTAATTACATTAAATTAAGAAAATTGTATAACATGTTACTTTCAGCAATGTTTGTAATTAAAAAGCAAATCCTTATCAAGAATAGAAAAAAATTTCTGGAGTTTATGGAACCATCAAAGAATTAATTCTGGCTACATTTATAAAAACCTCAGATTTCAAGGTGCTATATATCTCATTTAAGTAGATACGTGAGTGTACTAAAAGAATTGGAGAAAGACTTCTGTTGTATGAGGCAGGCTTCTGAGGGGCTTCAGTGGAAGACCCTGAACCATAGTTATCCAGAATAAAAAGCGGGAGTTCTTTAGGCACTGTAGCTGTAGAAGGAAGGCCCTCACTACTGAGAGCTGTTAACTGAAGTGAGAAAGCACAGTAATGTCCAAAAGGGGAACTAGAATCCTGCCTCCAATGTGTGAAGGACTGAGTAGAGGAGCCCTGGTGACCTCCACCGTGATGGGGAAGTTAGGAAAAGGGAAGGGATTGAGGGGGAAAGTAATCTTACTCTGGTTCAATGATTCAATTGTAGGAGGGAAAGTACCATATTTTCTGTCTCATTCCCTACCAAGCTTCTTTGACCATTCTGATTCACTTTTTCTCATGTGATCATTGTTAGTATATGTTCCATTCTTCTGGCTTTGCATTTAAAAAAACAACAACAACTTTTCATTCTTTGATAAAGGTCTTTCCAGTTGCTTTGTATTCCTCATACTTGTCTATTTTAATTGTTTAATTAGTTTAATCTGTTCCATTACATTCCCATTTCTCAGTTTTTTTAACATTTTCCTATTGTTCAACAATTAAGTTGCTTTTTTTTTGTTTGTTTTGTTTTATTTTTGCAATTTACATATAGTATTTGGAAGTCTCTGTCTTTGGTCCCAGCTAAAAGTCTCACCTTCTGCAAGAAACCTTTCCCTTGGTTGTTATTATTGCTAGTGTCTTCCCTTTCTTTCATTATCACCTATTTATTTTGTCTATGCCTTTTTCATACATTGTTGTTTGCATGTTATCTCCTCCTTAGACTGTGAGTTCCTAGAGACAGTACCTCCCGCTTTCCCTTTCTTTCTATCTCCGGAGCTTATCACAGTGCCTAGCACATACTTAGCATTTACTGAGTGCTTGGTGACTCATTGGCTGCTATATCCTACCAAATTGCTTTCCAGAAAGAGTCTACAGGTGATTCTATCATGGCTCTACAACCTTGCCAATATCGACTTTCATTAATATTACTTTTGCAAGTTTTTGAGTGAGAAGTGGTACCTTTATCATTGAAAAGTTATCATTGAAAGCTCTTTGAACATTAGCGAATTTGGTATTTTTTAAGTGACTACTAATAATTTATGATTCCTATTTTGAAAATTTCTTATTCATAGTCATCATGGACCATTTGTCCATGTGGTCTGAGAATTACTACAATTTTATTTTAACATCAAGTTTTTTGCTTGTTTTTGTCATGTGCAGAACACGTCATCATATCTGTAACCTTAAGTGATTTGACATTGGTTCCAGCAACACAAATTATAACCCATTCATGCCTTTTAATTCTGAGTCCTCACATAAGTTTGCCACAGCAGTTTACCCAGTATACTAAAGTATAAAGGCCTTGCTTGCATTTTTCGGAAAATGTAATTGTAATAGTGGAACATAATTTTTCCATCAATTATTCTTCACTCTCATCATGTGATTAACCCATTTTATTTTTCAGTCATACATTTTTTTAATAACATACCTTCCTCCAGTCTTCCTAGTTTCTTATTCTATATTGCAGCCTTCTTATGCCCACTATGGACATCTGCATGGTTCTTTGAGTGATACTAGTTTTAATTTTGTTGGAGATTGTTGTTATAAGACTTATAGTACATTTGTTATACTAACAATATAGCATATTGTTAAGGGTTTTTCCCCTTAAATCTTAAATTAACTTTTCATTGCTACTACCCAAGAACACAGAGAATTTGTTTTTCCTTCAGAGATATTTCCAAGAGTTAAAGTCTGTTCTATACTTTGTCTGATTCTCTAGAAGTACCCCCTGTAGTCCATAAACCCTATTTGGTGTAGCCTATTTCAGATTTCAGGCACATGACATCTTTTATATCATGTGCATGAGGAATTGGGATCTAAACTGAATATCATGGATAGAAATCAAAAAGAGTCTTGGGTTACTCACTTTGCCTGGGCTAGCTTTGGAAGTATCAACAGAAAGAAAGCCTGGAAGGAATGACATTTATTATCCATTTACCAGCTGGTGAGCTAGTTTCTAGCTGTTTCTAAGGGCTTTTTTCCTCAACCTCTATCATTATGGTTAAAAATTTTGCTAGTTAACTCTTGCCATTCTTTTTAGTCTCCAGGAATTTGGTTCTTTTCTGTTGAGTTCCTATTTTTTTGACTTGTCTGAAACTATGATCCAAATGACCAAGCATCTCATTTATATAGCTAGAAGGAAGATTTTTATTTTATTTTTTAATACTTAAAAGATTCTGATATTTTCTTTTTGTTTAAAGGCCCCCAGTTCAATTCACCTAGCATTATTAAATGTTTGGTATGTTTCAAGCACTATACTGGAGCTATGCATACAGATATTTAAAAAAGAAAAAAAAAAAAAAATGGCCCTGACCCCAGGGCAGCTGATAATTTTGTTGGAAAGAAACATGAAAGCAATTTGGTGGGAAAATAGGAGAGCACTAACACCTGAGAGAAGAAGGGAGGGGCGCAAAATGCCACTTCATTTAGGAAGGGGCACTTGAGCCAAAACTAGAGAGGAGTTAGGGATTCCAGGAGCCATATTTTAAAAGGTTTAAATATCAGAGTTGTTTGCATTTTAACCTAGTAGCAATAAGGAATCACTCCTAAATGGGAATGACATGGTCAGACTTATGTTTTAGGATTATCACTTTGACAGCTGGGTGAAGGATAAGTTGGAGATGGGAAATAGTGGAAGCAGAAAAACCAATAAAGAGGCTATCAGTAGTCCAAGTGAGGGTTGATAAGGCCCTAAATCAAGGTGCTTTGTGAGTAGAGAGAAGATAGATGTAGGAGATAACTCTGGGATTAAAATCAATACTAGCTAGTATTTATATAGCACTTTAAAGTTGGCAAAGCACTTTATAAATTTTACTAGTTTATAGTAAGGAAAATGAAACCGAGAGAGGTTCAATGACTCATACTGTAAATGTCTTAGGTTCAGCTGTAAACTCAGATCATCCTGACTCCAGATCTAGGGCTCTATGCACTGTGCCACTCCACTGGCAGTAAAACTTGGCTATTTTGTTTATGGAAAAGAAGGGAGTGGAAAATAGGATTCCTTGTCCCTAAAGTTGCAAACCTGGATGACTTAAAAGATGCTGGTACTCCTGGCAGAAATAGAGAGGTTAGTTTTAGATATGCTGAATCTGAGATTCCTTCCTATTTCATGGAGTTGTCCAACAGGCAGCCAATGAGGTTCTGAAGAGAGGCCCAGCATTTGAGCATTTCTTAATCTGTTTCTAGTGAGTGATAGAAAACCATTGTTTAAAATACAAACCATTACTGATAATTAGAATATCATTAAAGTCATCTGAAAAGATAACTCCTTGCTCGTTCTTTAAAATTGTCAGGAAAAAAAGACACCATAGATTCCGTTCTAGTACTTCGAATTATGAAGTCATAGAACTAAACAGCCAGACGTGACTTTGAAGGTTTTTAAGTCCAACTCATTTTATAGATGAGGAGATTGACTTTGCCCATAGTCATACACATGTGAGCTGAAGAACCCAGGACAGAATGAAGGTCCTTGTGATCCACCATTATATTTCTCCATCTATTGCTATAGCCTTTGTTTCTTGTTCTTGTTACCATTTAAATATATCATTCTTGTCAGCAGAAACTTTAAATGATTTATAGGATAGTCCTTAATCTGTTTTTACTAGATGGTAAAGTTCTCTGTCGGCCTTCCATTTTCAGGTAAAGTAAGTCTGACTTTGTTAGCCTTTATTAAGAGAAGAAACTGGCTTCCTAGGAGCCTTAGTGTAAAGGAAGCAAAGTATGTATGTGCTCCACTGGCAGGACCTTGAAAGAAGCTATATAAAGGAAGTAAGCTTTAAGACAACCCATTCTGCTGTCTCCTAAAATATACATCAACCCTGCATCTAATTAAGGTTTCCCTAGATGGTTAGGTGAGTGATTTATCGTAGGACAAATATAAAAAGTTTAGATGAAGGTTTCTTTTTATCAGAAGTCTAGAAGTCAAATATGACTGTGGATCTATTAAAGGCCAGGTATTCAAAATCTCTCTTATATGTCTTTTATCCTTAGGTGCTATCAGATGAGGAGAAACGAAAGCAGTATGATGCTTACGGTGAGGAGGGATTGAAAGATGGTCACCAGAGCTCTCATGGGGATATCTTCTCACAGTAAGAAATTTACCTGTCTACAAATCATCCTGCTTGTAAAAATTAGTCACTTCTTCTTGACACTGGGAAATAATTTTTACTCTTAGCTTTTAGAATGTGTTTTCTCTAAAAAAATCAACCTTTATAAAATAGAGAGGGAAAGTCTACCTATATACACCGATCATTTCTTCCTCCACCCCTACTCTCATCCCATGCTATATCTGTCAGAAGTGTGGGGGCAATGATTATAGCCAATAGTGGACAGTAGAGACTTATATTCTAGCATTTACTACTGCCTTCTCAGCAGTTTAGATGTGTGAAGGGCTGAGCAAGACACCACTTCTATTGAGCAATAGAAGTTTCATGACAAGATATTAGTAGCCTCTTTTTAATCTCTGAAAACTGCAATGTATCACCTGAGAAGACTGAAGAGATGCACCTTAATATGGAGCACCAGGTCTGCCTCTTGACTAAGGGAGACAGACTATCAAATTGAGAGCTTCTTAAGAACTACAGTGGCCCCAGCTATCTATGGGTTTTAACTTTGAAAGATAATACTGAAAGATTTGTGTGTATGTGTTTAATCCAAAATGATGCCTTTGTTAGATATTTGTTATTTTTGCTTATAGATTTGCCTTTTAAAGGCTCCATTTCAGTGGAATTATCTTTAAGATTTTGGCTCCTAATCACAAAAGAGGAGAATGTGACATTCATAAAATTCAGTCACCTCAGAGTAAGGTGACTTACCATAAAGAATAAAAAATTTATTACCATTTTAAAGACATCATGTGTTTTTATCCAGAATTACAGATCTAACTTTTGTCAGTAAAAAACTTTTGCTAATCCTCTTTAATTTCATCGCCTCCTTTTTGAAATTACCTGCAATTTATTCCATATATAGATTTTCTTTGCATAGAGTTGTTTGCATGTTGAATCTCCCATTAGATTGTTAACAAAGCAGGAATTATGTTTTGCCTATCTTTGTATCTCCAGCAATTATGACTTCTGGCACGTAATAAGTGCTTTTTGATTTACTATAGTTAGTCTGAACTTGGATTTTTTTTCTTATCCTAATGATTCCATAATTCCTTACAGTTTCTTTGGAGATTTTGGCTTCATGTTTGGAGGAAGCCCACGCCAGCAAGATAGGAACATTCCAAGAGGAAATGACATTGTTGTGGACCTGGAAGTTACTTTAGAAGAAGTATATTCAGGAAATTTTGTGGAAGTGAGTTGAAAAGAATGATTACACTTAAAGGCTTCAAGATTTGCTAATGGGACTAAGAAAGGTTCTTGAATGCTTTCTTGTTTTTATGCCTTTCTTAAGGAAAAAATCTTGGTAGGTGGGTTAAGAGAAACCTTGATCGGCACATAAGATATCTGTTATATTATGAGGGGAAAGATCTATTAAAGCCATTATTCTGGCAGTAAGGATGGACAGCTCTTACAGATAACTAACTGGGTGACAAGAATCTCTGTAACAGCCTTGAGAAACAGGAGTTCCCTATGATGCCCTTTAAGTTTGAGAAGAGGCCTGTCATCAAACAGTAAAAACCTTTACTAAGGAAGTAGACCTTAATAAATATAGAGGAATCAAATCCTACTTTAGGAGAGTGTGTGACTTAAAGGTCATATTATCAGTCTTTTTAGAAAGGAAATAAGTTCCTTGGAACAGTTACACTTTTTTCATAAACCTAGTGTTTCACATGTTAGGGCTACTTGCAAGTAGTCTCTCCAAACATTTATGACATTTTTCCTTAACTTTTGCCTTTCAGTTGAATATTAAAATTTTTTTTTTAACTTAATGAGAATGAAATTCTTCATATAAACTCATAACCATATCCTTGAAGGGATTTGGACATATGGTTACACTCTGTTTTCAAAGAAATGGACCTTTTATTCTTACAGATTAAAAGTTTGGGTCTGGAGATTATGAGGAGGAAAAAATTCCATGCCCAGAGTTCTGAAACAAGGAAGTCATTTCAAAAGAATAACCTTGAGCTTAGGTCGTAGGTGTGACCCGTGTTAGCTTTCTGTCAGTTGCCTGTGCTCTCCAGGAGGGAGCGAACACATCCTCATGCCAAGTTCTTTTCATAGTGATACAGAGATTTTAATGGGCTTTCATATCCTTGATCTAATTATGGCTTCCTAATTCTATCTAGTAGGCAGCCTTGTTTATAGATGAGGAAACCGAGGCTCTGAGAAGTTCTACTTTGCTGAGGTTATTTACCCAGTCAGGGCAGAGTCAGCCCTGGAAATCAAGACTTCTGATTTTTACTCCATGTTTTTTTGACTGTCTCATACTAGTTCCCTTCATATCTCTGCAGCTTAAGATTATAGCTAGTAATGTAATTACAGTCTTTTTTCAAATTCTCGTTCTTCCCTCTCACTTTTAGAGTTGTGATATATGAGTCTAGTTTGCTTCATTTATGATTCAAAATGATTGACAAAGTTCTGAGGACTTAGGTTTTATAGAGGACTATCATGAATTAAGACTGTCTGAGAGTGGATTTGAACTTAGGTCTTTCTGTTCCAAGCTCAGCACTACCTAATCCTAACCCCAGTTCCTACCATGGATGTAGTGCTGAGCTTAGAACAGAAAGACCTAAGTTCAAATCCACTCTTAGACAGTCTTAATTCATAAGTCATTGATCTTTGCTTGCCCCAGTTCCTTAATTGTGAAATGGGAATAACAAAGCACCTCCTTCCCAGAATTATTGTGAGAATCAAATGAGATAGTCTTTGCCTGGCACAGGCAAATAAGTAGGTGCATATTTCCTTGGATAACTCACTGAGGCAGCTAACAGTTCTTTTATTTGATTTGTGGAACCCAGGAGCAGTGGGCTGAAACAGGATGTTTGAAGATTTGCCTGACCTCTCCTTTGTCTTCCTTTTGTAGGTAGTTAGAAATAAACCTGTGGCCCGGCAAGCACCTGGCAAACGAAAATGCAATTGCCGACAAGAGATGAGGACAACACAGCTGGGCCCGGGGCGTTTCCAGATGACTCAGGAAGTGGTCTGTGATGAATGTCCCAATGTCAAGTAAGAGCTATGGGCTTAGCCATTGATTTCCCTTTGAATTGGTTTCTTTATGCTTTTGGTTTTTACCCATCTTCATCCTAGAATCAATCCCTGCTCCCTGAGAGTCATTCTTTGTAACAAATTAAAAAAGAAAGATTAAAAAAACAGACAACTAATCAACATATCCCAAGTCTGAAAATGAAGGCAAGATTTCTCACTGATACCCCAGTGAGTACAAAGAAGGGGAGGGATACAAATTCTCACATCTCTTCTTTGGGGACTAACTTGTCAGTTAGTCACCAAACATTTGTTAAGTGCTTACTATATACCAGACACTGTGCTAAGTGTTTGGTATTGCACAAAAAGCAAAATCATGGTCTCTGCCCTTAAGGCACATACATACAACATCCTGCTGGCAGAGCTTACATTTCCTGTCCCAGGTGATTTTGGGAAGACAAAACTGACCCCAGCTGAATACCAGTCCCCTTTCCCTTAGGCTGGTATCTTGCTCCTGTTCCTTCTGCAGTATGATTGCAGAACAGAGTGCTGCCAACACTGTAGTACTGGCCAGCACAAGCAATTGGGTTGGTTTGTATATCCCTGCCAAAGATTGGTGAGAGAATGCTGAATGAGCAAGTTAGAGATTTGCCTCTTCACCTGTTAATTCATCAGATTTTTATCTCATTCTGATTCTTTATGTCAGGACTTCTTAAACTTTTTCTACTTGCTGACTTTTTTTGCCTGAAAAATTTTTACACAACCCCAGGTATATAAGTATATAAAATAGGTATACAAATCAAACATTTACTGATAATAAATCATAATTTGTGACCTCCCAATATTTACTTTAGAGGACCCATATGGGGTCTTAAATCAGTTTAAGAAGCTGAATCTTAGAGCACAGAGACAATTGAAATCGCTTTATCTCTTGAATAGTTCATGTTTTGGAAAGGTTTTGAAAGAGGTCAGAGAATCAGAGAAAGTGCCTGAAATTCCAACTTGTTGGTTCTATAACCCAGAAATTTCAAGTAACCAATTTTGTTAATGTTTTAATTTCTCCTTGATCATGTTTATAGCATAAATTTGCTTTAGCCAGAAGTATGGACTACAATGTATTACAGACAGTTTATTATTAGTGCTTGAAGGAAGCTTGTAGATCTTGTTTTCAATTTGACTTTTGAACAGTTATTCAGACTGATGATGAGTCTTCACTTAGCTGATTGGGATTGTACTTCTGAGAATCAGTGATTTCTTTACCTTATTCTTTTAGAAAATGTAACAGGTCAAGTTCTTTACATAAGAGTATTTTGGAACTATTAAAAAAAAAAAAATCCTGATCAGTCCAACTTTCCAACATGATTCTTGAAAACAGAACGTTTGGTCTTTCCATTATTATTTAAGACCAAAACTTAAGAGGCTCTCTGATATCATTGATGTGAATATTTCTTCCATCAGTATAGATTTTTTTTTTCATCCTGTTTGGTTCTTGTCCATATTCTCTAATATATCTTTTATTACAGAGGATCTGCTTAGCATACCCTGGAGGATTTCTTCTTTTTTTTTTTTTTTTTTTTTTTTTTTTTTAATTTTTAATTTTATTTTATAATTATAACATTTTTTGACAGTACATATGCATGGGTAATTTTTTACAACATTATCCCTTGCACTTACTTCTATTCAGATTTTTTCCCTTCTTCCCCCAACCCCCTCCCCCAGATGGCAAGCAGTCTTATATATGTTAAATATATTACAGTATAATTTAGATACAATATATGTGTGTAGAGCCGAATTTCTTGTTGCACAGGAAGAATTGGATTCAGAAGGTAAAAATAACAGTTTACATTCATTTCCCAGTGTTCCTTTTCTGGATGCAGCTGGTTCTGTCCATCATTAATCAATTGGAATTGGATTAGCTCTTCTCTATGTAGAAGAAATCCACTTCCATCAGCATACAGAGGATTTCTTCTTAATTCTTGTGTTTTGTGGGTACCAGTATAGCATTCAGGTTTTTATGTGTTTCCTCTCTTAAGGAATTACCTTAGCTTCTTTTTCTATCATATATTTCCTTCTATAATGTCATCATTGAAAATGAACTGCATCCCATTCAGCCCATTGAGTTACCTGCATCTTAGTTTTCCTCATTCTATTGGGGAATGTCTAAACAAATTGCGTTACATGAGTGCCATGACATATTATTGCCCTGAAAGAAACAGTGAGTGTAAAAAATTCTGAGAAGCTCAAGAAGTCTTCAGTTTGAACTCGGACAGAATACAATAAAACCCTGAAAATCAATATCTATAATGACAGCACTGTAGATAGGAAAAAAAAGAATTAGAGTGCTGAATAATAAGCAGCTTTGACTAAGAAATAAGGGGAAGTAATGTACTTCATCTCTTGACAGAAGTGGGAAGAGTCTGAGTGTTGTTAGTGCATATATCATCTGACATGATTACTGGTGTTGGTTTTGCCGGACTGCTAGGAATCTTTTTTTTTTTTTTTTTTTTTTTTTTTAAATTTAATCCTGGTTATAAAGTTTGTTTTATCTGTGTGGGGAAGGAAGAGAGAGAGAGAGAGGTCTTTGTTCTGAAGAGCACTTTGGGATCATGTAAAATTCTACATGGAATTTCCCAAATATAGCCCTACTCACTTTCCCTTTTGCTCAATTCTGGGTACTGCTCCTGGTATCCATTTTGTTGGCGCCTCCTATGTGTATGCTAACTTATTGGACTGGTCATGTAACTGAATGTATATACCATATTTTAAATTCAACTTTTTTTTTTTTTTTCTGCATGGATTTGTTAAGCTACTTGAGTAATCCTCTTGTCTCTTTAAGGACTTCCTTTAATTTTCTGGGCTTAATGCTGTCAGTGAGAGCAACTGTCATTAATTATGTCATTTGCAGATTATCATTTTACAATATTGCTGTTTGTTACTTTATACACAGTACATTTTACTTTGCATCAGTTCATAGAAGTCTTACCAGGTTTTTCTGAGAACATCCTGCTCATTATTTTTTACAGCAAAATAGTATTCCTTCTTAATTACATACCACAATTTATTTAGCCATTCTCCAACTGATGGGCATTTTCTCAATTTCCAGTTCTTAGCCCCAGGAAAGAGTTACATATAGATCTTTTCCTTCTTGTTTTTCTTTTTTGGCATTTTTTCTGAGGGAAACTGGGGAGAGCTCAGGAAACTTCCTGGTTTCTCTCCACCTTCTTGGCCCTGTCTTTTTTTTTTTTTTTTTTTTTTTTTTTTGCTAAGGCAATCAGGGTTAAGTGACTTACCCAGGGTCACACAGCCAGGAAGTATTGAGTGTCTGAGGCCAGATTTGAACTTCAAGGCTGGTGTTCTATCCACTGTATCACCTAGCTGCCCACCTCCCACTCCCCGTCCCCTTTTTTAATCTCTTTTACCATACAAAACTAGTATTGGTATTGGGTCGAAGGACTCACCCATTTTCTTCTTATTTTTATCAGAGATAGTTTTGATATGTTTAGGTCATTCTCATAAAGAAGAAGAAAAGCAAATGGGCTGCTAGTTATTGAGGTCCTCTATCACCTTCTCTGAGTATTGTAATGATTTTTACATTCCTTTTTTATCTTCATCTCCCCAAGACATCTTATAAAATGAACTCCATAAGGCTATTAAGATTGTGTCTTCTTTAGCTCAGATTTCCTTGGTAGATGCTTGGTTCTGATATCTTCAGTGTTATTTCTTCTCAGGAAGTTGTCACGAGACTCAACTGAGATAATGTTTGTAACGCTTTTGTAAATCTGAAAACAGCAAGTAAAATGTAAATTGTCATGTCCTCATGTGGTAGAAGATTGGGGCTGAGGTGTTTGCCTGAATTGGGAAGCTCTACTGGCGTCGATGAGCAAAATTGATTATTCTAGAAATGAAGAGTAATCTGTTTCAGGAAAAACTATATATGTGCTTCAGTGGAGGTTTCAGAAAAATTAATTTTTTTCAATTGTTTGAATGAATGAGATGGAATAGTTTGTACCGGCTTGATACAGTTCTTTGAGAGGCTCGTAATGGAGGTGGTGTAATAACAGAATAGAAGATGTAGGTGATGGGTGGCTTCTTGGTATAGTGGTGTATATATTTGGGAGCTTTCTCTCTGGATATGAGTCCATAGGCACATGTGTCCAGGTTTGCTGAGTAAGATTCAGAAATTGTGCTTTTCTCTGATAGAGAAGCTCCAGCTAGTCTGCTTATGAACTACCAAGTTCTTCCCTATTTGGTCAATCATCTTTGTAATTTTTTATTTCTTTTCCATTTCAGGTTGGTGAATGAAGAACGAACTCTCGAAGTAGAAATAGAACCAGGGGTGAGAGATAGCATGGAGTATCCCTTCATTGGAGAAGGTGAAGCATTATAAACCCTTTGCTCACTTCAGCCCAAATAGTCATAGCTACTTTGAGCCATAATCTAGATATTTATCTTTTTAGTGTAATGAACAAAAAGAGCCCTTGTATATTATCAAAGAATTTTTCTATTTAGAACATGATAAATATATTTAACATTTGTTTTTAAAACTTTTGAGTTCCAGATTCTTTCCCTTCCTTCCTTCCCTCCACCCCTGTTGAGAGTATTCTCTTGTACATGTTTAACATATATTGGATTATTTGATGTCTAGGGGAGAGAGAAAAATTTGGAACACATGGTTTTGTGAGGGTAAATGTTGCAAACTATCTTTCCATATATTTTGAAAATACAAAGAGAATTATATCCTCAATTCAATGTATTCATTCAGTAATTCAATATAGGTTATATATGTATAGTCACGCAAACATTTCCATAATAGTCATATTGTTTTTTAAAAAAAATAAAAAATAACCCCCCATTCTAATTAGCATAGTTTTTAAAGATGCAAAGCTACAGTTGATATCACTACAATCTTGCTTTTGATTCACACTTTTAGTGTTGATTTAGTTAAATGAAAAACCCCAAAAGGAACAATGTGTTTACAATAACATTTATACTTTGCTATGTCAGTGAATTACTTTCTAAACTCTGTAGGAAATTGGAAAATTATTCAGTAATTTGCTTAGAGCCTTCATCATATGTATTCTAAAGTTTCCAGATTAATGTGCCCAGGTAGCTACAGCTAGCTTTTTAGCCATATTTCTTGGATACTGAGTGGTACTTGTACAGAGGCTGTCTTCTGCCAGATGCTTTGCAATTGCTTAGATCAGGGGTTCTCAAACTACGGTCCTCGGGCCAAATGGGGCCTGCTGAAGACGTTTATGTGGCCTGCTGGGTTATGGCAAATGAACTGAGGGGCGGAGACAGAGTGTGAGCTTTTGTTTTTACTATAGTCCGGCCCTCCCACAGTCTGAGAGACAGTGAACTGGCCCCCTGTTTAAAAAGTTTGAGGACCACTGGCTTAGATTGTGACATTAACCTACAACTTCCTGATTTAGGTGAGCCACATGTGGATGGGGAGCCGGGAGATTTGCGTTTCCGGATCAAAGTTCTTAAGTAAGTGTTGTAATCTCAAATTAAAGTTTTCTTTCTTCCAGAGTAGATTCAGGATGTAGAGGCTAAGCCCCCTGCCTTTCCTGAGAATTCAGCACACTAATGTTGTGATTTTATTCTTTAACCTCATTGGTAGTACCTTGAATTAGACATTTTAGAACTAACTAAATAAATAAGGGTCGAACCAGATAAATAAATCACTGTTCTTTGTTCTTGGAGATGGGGAGAGGGTGTTAAAAAATATATGTGTGTGTAGTCTAGTTTAGAAATTATAATTTGTATATAAAAAATTAAAGGGGGAAGAACAAGTTCTGGAGTATAGGAGACATTAATGCAATGGGATAATACTAAAATGCAGCAGAAGTTAGCAAAGCTGAAAATTAGGAACAATTCAGGAAAATATCTTTATGAAATAATATAAATGGAATCAAAGCAAAACCAAAAGAATGATATCCATAGTAAGATCACACAAGGCAAAATGATTGGCGATAAACGGACAGCACTAACTCAGCACATTGAGCTATTTGATGTCCATTGGGTAAGTTCCCAATGAAACCTTTAATTGGGAAAAGGGGGATTCCACAGAAAAAAACTTATCTAACCAAGGCAAAAGTAAACCTGGATCAGAGGACCTCTGGAAGTAAGATTGTTTCTTACCTTAAATGAGAAGCGTTTCCTGATTCCATATTAATGTTCCTCCTCCTATTCCAAGGAAGGGATTGTAACTCAAACTAAAGCCCGAACACTTCTTGGAAGCCCGTCTCTGATCTCCTTTGCTCTGCAGGCACCCTTTGTTTGAAAGACGAGGAGATGATTTATATACAAATGTGACAATCTCCCTGGTGGAGTCACTGATAGGTTTTGAGATGGATATCCAGCACCTGGACGGCCACAAGGTAAGACCACCAGCTTTGGGGGCTGCCCCCTCCCACAGCCTTAATGCTGCTGAATTCACCACCTAAAAAAAGCCAACTATTGGAAAACCATTACTCTATGCCCTTGTCTAGTGCTCCGTGATAGAATGAGCTAACTAATCCATGACTAAGATGGCTTATGGTCAGGGATGACAGCTGTTGAGGGCTCATTTTTTCTCTTCAGTCTGGAGACATTCCCCTTTTGATTTACCTCCACATGGTGATTTTTCCCTGTCTGGAAGGGGGACATTGAGCAGGAACTGGCTGGGGTCTGCATGTGGCTATAGTGGGGTACTCTCAGACAGTGATCCCACCTTCTCATGGTCCCTCTTGTTTTCTAGGTTCATGTTGCCCGGGATAAGATCACCAGGCCAGGGGCCAAGCTATGGAAAAAAGGAGAGGGGCTGCCCAGCTTTGACAACAACAACATCAGGGGCTCTCTCATAATCACCTTTGATGTTGAATTTCCAAAGGAGCAGTTTACAGAGCATCAGAGAGAAGGTCTGTGTCCCCCACATTCAGTCTGTGTCTGTTGGGGCCATGTTGGCTTTAGCAACCACTGACCCTTGGAGGGATGAGCCCTTAGAGGAGGACCCGGGTGGGAGGTCGGCCTTGGCTTTTTTTGATGCTTGGCCTCATGCTTATGAGGGATTGATTTCCCTTTCAGTTTGCTCCTTCTGGGAAATAAACATACACAAGTTACACTAGGATGTAGTATGAGGGAGCTGCTTCAAGATGAATAGAAAAATGAGCTCTTTGGCGGGGGGGGGGGGGTAGGGGGGGCGGGCAATTCAACATTAAGGTCACACAGTAAGTATGAGGACAGATTTGAACTCAGGTCCTCCTGACTCCAGACCCAGTGCTTTGTCCACTGTATCACCAGCTGCCTCCTCTCCTTACATATTAATGAAGCTTTAGAGTTGGGGAAAGGGTCAGAACCAGGGAGAGGAAAATCCATGATCCGTCCTTTGTGCCTGTATGTGATGAAGTCATTGCTTTGGATGGTCAGTGATGGGCTAATTGTGCAGAAACTGCTCTGACAAGAAGGAAAGGGAGGGAATAAAGGCAGGAATGGAGAATGATGGAAGGCAGGAAAAGGGATAGCAGGTAAGTAAACAGGGCTCTATCCAAAGGTGCCCTCTTTCTCAGAATTTCTCTGTCTCTACTCCCTATCCCTCCTCTCCTTCAGATGTGTTCCCACTCTGACTGCTTGTCGGCCGCTGTGTCACTCGGCCACAGAAGGGGAGCTAGGCTTGTCCTTAACTGTTAAGTGCTTTCCCTGCCCATTCTAATGATTCTTGGTCTTTTTCTTTCCAAGAATTTAAAATGTATTGGCCCAGTAATTGGGACATATAAATAACACTGGATGTCCTTGTTTTTGTCCTTCTGGAAAGTGATCGCAAGTTTACACCAGAGTGCTAGGAGTGCACGCTTTGCACTAATGAAATCATTCCTTGTTTTTTCTTGCCCTCAGGTATCAAACAGCTGCTGGAGCAAGAATCAGTGCAAAAGATCTACAATGGACTGCAAGGATATTAAGTGGATAAAATTGGACATTGTTTAACATGATAAATGGATCAGAGATATTTATTATCTGAAGGTGTGCTTTTTGTAAAAGACATACAAGATTTTGTTTTCTAATGACCTTCATGGAGTGAATGAGAAAGTTTGCATTTGTCCATTTACAACCAGAAAAAAGGAGTATGGAGACTGACTGAGAAATTAACCCTTATCTCTCCTTTTGAGGAGCCAATGCCTGGTGCTCTCTGCAGAGTTCTGGAACCCAAAACAATAATGGCAGGTGGCGCTTCCCAAGTGAAGGAAAAGCATCTCCAGAACGAGGGGTGGTGGTTAGCTCTTTCACTCTCAGAGTATCAAGTGGAGAGGTCTGTTTTTAAATACATTTGGTTGTTACTTTTTCCCGTCTCTTGTCTCTTGTTTTTAGCAATACAGTTGTCTTCCCTGTTTTCCCTTGGTCTGCCCTTTATTTCTCTGTCTTTTACATTTATGAACCATTCAGAATTTTTCCTTGTCAGAAGAATGAAGGAACAAACATTCTAAAGAATAATGAAAGTTCATTTTCCACACCCACCTCAGATGAGCTCATTTAGAAATGGGTTTGAAGTTCTGAAGACTCTGGAAATGCAAAAATAAGGCTCAAGTGGCGCCACAAGATGAACTTCTATATGCCTGCAAAGAGCAATGGGCCTCCATTTGGTGAATTTGATGACAAATGACTAGAAATCATTTTCTTTACATTTTACATTAGAAATGATGTTTCTTATCTTCCACAGTTTGCTCAGGTTGGTATTAGAGAACCAAGTCAGCACTGATCCGCCTAGCTGGAAGATGTCTTTAAAATGCTTGATTCATATCTGAGCTGGTGTGAGAGTTGAGCACTTGCAAGAAGTTCTTGAATCAACAAGTTAGCATTTCTGACCAGCCCTAAGGATTGTTTACATTTGTCATCTATAAATGTAAAAGTGGCTTGTTTGTAGGCCTTGAAGAGAAGAGTTTTGGGGCCCACGATTCCTGCCCGGTCTCGGACATCTCTATATGACATTCCTCTACAAAAGGAGTTTGCCATGTCCCCCTTTGTTGCCAAGGGGTTCCTGGGTGGCACACTGGAGCTGCTGCCTGGAGCTGAGAGCACGGGCTTTTGGTGCAATACCCTCAGTGGAGTAGTGGTGACTAGGAAGAAAGCTGGGCTGGGAGAAAGAATGGGGGTTTCCATGGAGATGAGGCATTTAAATTCATTTGCACATTTCACTTGTCTGTGCCTTTCATCCATGAAGAAATACTTAGTCAAGTTGAAAAGGAAAAATCATCTCCCTGTCCCCTTGCAGTCTGGAGAGAAGCTTAAATAATTGGTTAGGATAGTGCAAAGCTTTTGTACCCTCCTGGGTACTCAGGAACCTGGTAAGAAAAGTGTGTTTCCCCCAGTCTCTCTGACTCTTGTTCTGCTTTTTATCAATCAGCAAGCATTTGTTGAACACCATATGTTTACAATTATTCTCTAATTGAGAATTAGAAAGATAAAGGTAGAACACACTGTGTCCTCAAGGGGCTTATATTGTATTGGAGACACCAAGTAATTAGATAAGCAGGAGTGTGCAAGAGCCAGCTCCTCACTCTGGAGAGCTGATTATTAAATTTCTAGTGTGAACATTTACACCTTAGAAAATGCCAAATGCTACAAATCAAGGCTTGATTTTCTGTTTTTTGTTGGTTGTCTAGATTTAAGAAAGTATTAGAGAAAATGTAATGATGCAATTAAAGTGTTTTGCTTTGGAGAGCTGGTTGTTAAATATTTATCAGCATAGCCCTGTATCTGAATTTATACAGAAAAAAGAAGAGACCCAGCATATGATGAAAGGAGAACTGGCTTTGAAGCCAAGAAGACTTGGGTTCAGGAAATTGTCCTGGCATTGATACATACTGTTGTGCAAGACACTTAAAGCTCCTAGTGCTCTAGGGAGTTCACTAAAACTAAAGGTTACAGAGAAGGTGCCAATTATCCAGATTGATAAGAGGGAGCTTTCTCTCCTTGGAATCCTCATCTCTTGAGGGCATATACAAAATAAATATAAGGAGTTGTGAGAGGAAGGAAGACAGGAATCAGAAAAAATTTCTTGGAGAAGATAGAGCTTGATCTGAATTAGGAAAGGCAGTAATGGCTTCTGGGGAGAGGGAAAAGGGAGGTAGTTGGTATAGAAGTGAAGAGAAGAAATACAGTGTGGGAGAGGGACAGCAAGAAGTCTGGCTTGGGGAGGGCGGGGCTGCGAATGGGAAAGGCAGCCATCTCGGGGAGGCTGGCACTTAGTTAGCAGGGCACTTTGATATTTGAGACTAGAGGGAGCCCAATGAACAGAAGAGTGATGACCAGGTTTACACTTAACGAAAGACTTGGGTAGCTGTGGAGGGATGGATTAGAATGGAGAGAAACGAGGCAGTTCTTCCACAATGGAAGGGGAGGTGACCTGGCCAGGGTCCCACTGCATCTCCCTCTGCAGTTGTCTACAACTGCAATCCTTGCTCCCAGTCAGGATGCCATCGAGCATAGTCTGGCTCGGCTTGCCAACCTTTTTTTCAATAGATGGCAGTGGCCCTCTTCTTTTGCTCTGACAGTCTCTGACAGGGACTATAACTAACTGTAGAAAAGAATACCAGAGTTCCCACATCTTGTCTTCAGCTCTTAATAATGTGCCAAATAAGAGCCCTTGCTTTCTATTTCTTCCCTTCAAATTTATGAAAAGATAATTGTTCCCTACTCTTGACTGAATGGTGTTAATTCGATAGCCTGATATCCATCTGCCCACAGCAGCACTAGCTGTGATCTAGAATAGATTATATTTTTATATAATAAACTCTCTTGTCATTCTAGTGAAGCCAGCGGGTTCTATTTCAGAATAACAACTTTTTAATTAGTGAAGGAAATGCTAGATATTGCTTAAGAGGTTAATGTAAATAGAGATGTATTTTGTTTTCCCATCCAAAACCCCCTGAAATCTATGCATGAGCCACTTCCAGCTCCATGGATCCCTGGTTAGGAACTCATGATATGGAGGCTCAGCATACATACATTTCGTGCACCCCATGTCTCGTTAAGAGTCTTGCTAATTATTTGGGGCCAGTTGGTTAAGCATCCATCAGTGGAGCTACACAAAAACAGAAGGAAACCAGCTGCCTTTCGTGAGCAACTTGACTGAAGGGAAAGTCTTTATGGCTATTGACTAAAAGAACTATAACATATCCCTGCAGGGAAAAGGCTAATTGGCATGCCCCCATAGTTAGTGAACAGAGAGTAACCATCAGTTCTGAAGAAAACACCTCAGTGGAGGTGAGACCCAATAAGAGGTGATAAAACTAAAAGAATTGTAATTCTCCACTTCAAGAGAGAGGCATAGCTTCCCCTGGTGGATGGTTGACAGAGTAAGGTGACCAAGGAGATAGCTGGAAACCATCTAAAACCATGAAAACCATCTAAAAGATGTGTAAAGAACACATGTATAATTTGTCCTAGAAACTAGAGGTGGAAAGGAAATCCACTACATTTTATGAAGAGGCAAAGGTAACCTATTATATCTGAGAGAAAGAAAGGAGGGGGATGAACATAGTGTGTATCAATAGACATATTCGATTTATGGTGAAACTCCTTCCACTTCATTGAAAAGTGGGAGGGAAAAAGTGAAAAGGGAAGGAGTAAGCTAAGGAGAAGGAATTCAGAAATTATGAGGAAAAGAGGTAAAATAGGGGGAGGAACTTTAAGGTAGGGGAGGGATACTAAAAAGGGAGAGCTGTGAAAAGCAAGTGGTGCTCACAATTTTAATACTGGGGAGGGGGGTAAGAGGGAAAGAAAGGAGAAAAGCATAAACAGGGTTAACAGGATGGCAAGCAATATAGAATGTCATTTTAACCATAAATGTGAATGGGGTAAATTTCCCCATAAAAAGGAAGCAGTTACCTTAGGCAGGGAGCAGCCTGACAGGGAGTCATAAAGGTATCATCTGTAACACAGGAAGAATGAGATTCTATTCCTCTCCTTCTGCCCTTTCCCTGCACCCCATTCCTGATTCCTATCTGCACGTATTTCCCCACATGTATGATCCCTATTCATATCTAGTCTTAGGTGATATTTATATTTGGGAGAGTGAACTCCAGGCTCATGAGGGAAAATACCTTATTATACTTTTTCATTAAATGATTTTGCTTTGTTTGATCACTGGGCCTCTGGATGATTAGTGTTTTAGGATGGATTTGATTTGGGAAAGATCTCTGGAGCACTGGAGAGAATTGTGAAGTAAAGATGGAAGCCTTGGCAAGGTTTTTCATTCTGTCTGACAGAGAGCTCCCTGGGAATCATCTGGAGTTATGGACTAAAGAACAAAGGAATAGGAGTGAACTATTCCAATTAATAGCTGATTGATACGAATCCCCAGTCCCTTGATTTCATCACTTTTTTGGCACAAAGAGGAAACAATAAGATGGGATGGAAAAACCTACTTCAGTCAGTGGATCGAGCCCAGCCAAAAAGGAGGGGAAGGGGACAAGATGGTTTAGAAAGTAGAACCAACAGTACATTGTTTACAAGAAATAAATTTAAAGTGGACAGAGTCGTACAGCTAAAGTAAAGAGCTAGAATAGCATTTACTTTATCCCAAGTGAATGGTTGCATCACTGGAAAAATCAGGAGTGGCTATCATGATTTCAGAAAAGTAAAAATAGGGTTAAAAGAGATAAGGAAAATATATTGACATTGTAAATAATATACTAATATTAAATCTATTTACTGAAAAGCATAGCATCTGAATACCTAAAAGAAAAGTTAGTTGTACTTTAGGGGGGGAAAAAGACAAAAATTTAAATATTGCCGGGGGGGTAGGGCCTAATATGTTCTTTTGAGATTTAGATAAAAAGATGAAAAATTAGAAGTCAACAAAATTTTAGAATGGTTAGACAATGTACAGTTCTTAATGGGAATCATAACAAATATTCATGTTTCTCAGCTTTGCAAAGCAAAATGGCTTTACCTTTTATAAAAATAATGTAGAGCCAAATGGCTATACCTTTTATAAAAGGCACACATACAAAAATTTAATTTATTAGAGCATAAAAAGCTTTTAAACAAATGCAGAAAAAACAAATTAAGCACATCCTTTATTGAACATGAGAAAACAATGGATAATAAAAAAAGGATAACAATGACACTATATTCAAAGTTAGGCAAAGTGATATTTAAAGGAAAATATCTCTAAATATGTTCATTACAACAGATAAAAGATGAATGAATTGAGCATTGCACTAGGGGTGGAGAGGAGAATGAACATCATCAAACCTTTTAAAAAGTAAATCCCAAAATTAAAATGTTAAATAGAGATAAAATTTTAAATATGAATTAATAAAATGAAGTGAGCTTTTTGGAAAAAACTAATACTAGACAAATTACTAGCTAGGTTGATAAAGAATAGAGAAAAGCCAACAAGAAAAATCACAATAGATGAAATCAGAAAATCTAATTATAAGCACACCATCCCCCCAAAAAGACACCTTAAAAGAAATAGATGAATGCTGCCCAGATCATGTAATAGAATAAAAGATAGATTTTTTTCAGTGACTCAATATCAGAAATATAAAATTAATTGAAACAATGATCAGTAAAGTAAAAAGATACAAAATAAGCCCTCAAAAATCATAAGACTTACTATATGTTACTAACAAAATAAGTAGAGCTAGAAAAATATCATTCAAATACTATGCTATCCAAAACTATAAAATGTATATAATATCTTGGAATCCATGTATACTCTTGAGACTTATTTTAATGCAACCACAAAATGCATAGAAGAAATAATTTACAGAAGAAATAGATAAAGAATTAGAGAGTTACTTGCTCCTGATGGGCTATACTACTATAATAACAGGATGATTCTATTTAATTTATCAATTTAATGGTATACCAATGAAATACCAATGTTAAACCAAAGGTTTATTTTAGAATTTATAATATAAATATTATAAATAAATACTTTAGAATTGGAAAGAATTCCTCTGGAGAAGCAAAAGCTCACTATTCTCAAAAGAAATTAAGAATATAGAAATGACCAGTGCCTATCGATAGCAGAAAAGCAGTAATGGACAAAGCTACAGGTGCTTAGCACAGTAGTAGGAGTGCTGGTCCTGAATTAGAAAGGCCAGAGTAAAAACCCGGTCTCACGCTAACTGCTGACATGGGTCATCACTTAACCTCACTCAGTCTCAGTTCCCTTGTTTGTAAAATGGGGATGATAATAATAGCACTAAACTCACAGGGTTGTTGTGAGGAAGAAATGGCATAAAGACTTGCTAATTTTAAAGCACTAAATAAATGCTATTATTCTCACTGGTCTCAAAGAAAGAAAAGCAGCCTACACAGCTTCTCAGTGGTTCAGTGGATATAGACCAGAGTTTGAAACCTGCCTTACTAGCTATGTGATACCAGGGAATTTACTTCAGTTTATTTTATTTACCTCAGTTCTTTTATCTGTAAAATGGGGATAATAGTGTCAATTCCTTGGGTTATTGTGAGGATCAAATGAAATAATATTTGTAAGGTGACTAGCGAATTTTAAGGAATGATATGTCCTAGTTATTATCTACATGAAAAACTTTTAAATCATTACTAATCAAATAAATGTAAATTTAAAAAAAAACTTGGAAGTTCTATCACACACATATCAGATTGGCAAAGATGATTAAAAAAAAGCAAAATGATAGTTGTTTGTGGAACTATGAGAGGACAGACACCCTGTTGGTAGAATCGATCTAAACATTTTGGAAAGCAATTTGAAATTATTCTTATCTCCAAACTGAGCATACTCTTTGATCCAGTGATAGCACCACTAAGTATATATACCCCCAAGGAGATAAAAAACCTGTAGAAACAACAAAAAAAAATGGAGAAAATAATATTAAGGAATAAATAATTTATAAATAATTAATTTAAAGCTACAGTAGAGAAATTAGAAGGAAGTGCAGAAGGAGATTAGGATAAAAAGGGCAATGTTGGAATTCAAATGTCAGATTTGAAATAGACTTTATAAAATGTGGTATACATGATACTCACTGTTTTGTGTGTAGTCCTCTTGTATGTTTCCTTGTTTGGAGAAATGTTCGCTTTTGTTAATATTTGTCAAGTTCATGGTAATAAAGAAGAAATTGTAAAAAATCGATGTGGTGCTGGTTAAAAAAATAGAAAAAAAATTTGATTAGTAGAACAGATTAGGTAAATAAGACTAAGAAATAATATAGCATAGTGATTAACTACAGGGGTAAGGATTCCACATTAGACAAAATCTCCTGGGAAGATTAATTTGTATCTGGCAAAAACTAGACAAAGACCAACTTTTTACAGTTTATATCACAATAAACTCCAAATAATGATGTAAATATAAAAGGTAATAGAGAGGACAAAGAGAACTTTTCACAGCTATTGGTAAGTGAAGAGTTCTAACTTGAGAATGAATTAAAATGACTATAAAGATAAAATAGAACATTTCCGAAAGACAAAAAAGCTTTACAAGTAAACTTCCCTGATAGAGTTTTAATAGCCAAAATACATAAAGAACTGATGTAAATATGTAAGAATAACAGCCATAGATAAATGGCTTGAGATAACTCCATACTTGGCAGTAGCCAAAATAAAAAATTACCTATGCATATGTACTGTCAAAAATGTTATAATTGTAAAAATTAATTTTAAAAATTGGAAAAAAAAGAATACCAAATAAAATCTATTCTCAAAAAAATTGTCAATATTGGAAAATTACCTATGCGTAAATTTTTTGTAAAAATTAATTAAATTAACTAATTAAAAAAGAAGCTATTAGATTATTCAAATCTAGAGTACTTGAGGATCACAGGTCTAGAGCCGAAAAGGATGTCATAGACCAATATTTATATCTTGTTTACTATGTGCCAGATACTGTGCTAAACACTTTGCAATTATTATCTCATTTTATTTTCACAATAACTCTAGGAGGTAGGTGTTAATATTATTATCATTTTTGAAAGGCTTAAGATCACATTATTTTTTTACAATAACTCACTAGCAAAAAATAAGTTCTTTTGAATCTCTTAATATGAAGAAAGCAGAAAAAGTCATGTAATTTTGAAAATTTACAGTGCCATAATGCAGATACTGCAAATAAACACACCCAGCATAACATCTGCTTTACAGTTTACTATATCCTAAAATAACAAATTTTTTATACAGAATTCCAGACATGATAACCTTAAGATCAGGCAAAGAATTTACCAAATCAGCCAAATGATAGCTATCTTTCAAGCTAATTTGGTACCATTTTACAGATGAGGAAAATGAGGCAAACAGGGGTTAAATGACTTACTCAGGGTCACACAGCTAGTAAGTATCTGAGCTTAGATTTGAATTTTGGTCTTCCTGATTCCTAACTCAGTATTCTATCCACTGTGCAATCTAGTCCAAGTCTTCCTTTTACAGATAGGAAATTTAGGTGATTTGAATAGAGTTATAAAAATAGCAAATATCAGAATCAGGATTCGAACTCAGGTCTTCTTGACACTAATGGCAGCATTCTATCCAAAGCACTATTCTAAGTATGATCTTGAGGAGAGATCCAGAGAAGAAATGATAGATATATTCAGTGTTTAAAAGATTATGTAATATGGGAAAATTTGTCCCTAGAGGGCAGCACTAGAAGCAAAAATGGGTGAAAGAAGAAGGAAGGTACATTTAGGCTTGATGTCAAGAAACTTTACTTAACAATTAGAACTATAACCAAAGAATAGAGGCTGCCTCAGGAGTCAGTGGTATCATCATTCATGGATATCTTCATTTGGAGGTTAGCTGCCCATTTGTCCCTGATGAGATTCTTGATTGAGAACAAATGAGCTAGATCATCTCTGATGAAGCTTCCAGTCTTCAAGTCTTGATTCAAAGCTCCAAAATGAGAACGAATTGTCCAAGGTCCTAAATACAACATATTTCAATCTCTAGGAAATTAGATTTCTCATTGTTAGTGTCCTTATCATACTGAATACTGAAGTCTTCCTACTCCAATCAGACCTCTGAGAAAACACCACTAAGGGTCTAGTAACTCTCTTGGGTTTGCCATTCCCCATTTACCACCATCCACACACAGGGATTCTGTTTGTTTCGTAGGAAAAGAAAAATTACCATCTTTTTTACCAAATGCAACAATAATGTAACTCTTACTAATGGTCTGAGGAAGAGAGGGAGGAAGGAGAGAAAGGGAAGAAGGGAGGAGAAGGAGACAGAGTGAGAGAGGTACAGAAGCAGAGAGAAAAAGAAAAAGGAGAGAGGAGGGAAGGTGGGAGGAGAAGAGAGAGATAGAGATAGAGAGGCAGAGAGAAAAAGACACATACACACAGACAGACAGATAGATAGACAGGGAGGGAGGGAGAAAAAAGAAAGAGAGAGAGAGAAGAAAGAGAGTGCAGGAGTTATCCTACTTGTGCTACAATAGAGTGTGACCTTGTTGGGTAATTTACTTAGAAAGGGCATTGGATTTATTGTCAAATGATCTAAACTTAAATTCTGACTTTTCTACTTACTACCTTTATGACTTTAGGTGAAATACTTAAGCTCTCTCATCTATCAAATGAGGGGACATCAAATGATGTCCTCTATCATATATGGTCATTTCTATATATATGATTTTATAATCCAATGAACTTTTTTGTGTCCTCAGTTTCTTCATTTATGAAATTAGAATTATATTCTAGTCTTCCCAAACCTACAATTTGTCAGAATAAATTAAATCATTGATATTATATCTTCCTTAGACTTCAGAAGAAAGATAGCATTCTAAGTTTTAGAGTTGGAAGGAACTTAAGAAGGGTCATTAACCTTCACTATTTCCATTTGACAGATGGAAAAACTGAGGTCCAGAGAGTTTGAATGACTTACATAAAGTCACACAGGTAACTCTTTCTGGGGCAGGAATTGATATTCAGATTCAGGTCCTTCTATTTCAAAGAAAGTAAGTGCTCTTTCCTTGATAACCTGCTATCAAAGCCTAAAAATATTATTTGTGAAGATAATGTTCAGCTTGCACATTGGACTGACACTGATTTGCACAGTGCCTGGCCCATGGTAGGTGCTTATCTGTTGATTGACTCATTTATTCATTGATTAGAATTTTTCACTCTGAGATATCCTCAAACTAATTGGAGTCAGAGCAGTATTTGAGAAAGGGGAGATGGGAACCACTTTTCCCATTTGTCAATTCAATTCAACAAGTAATTATTGTTTATAAATCAGGGAGTTTATAAGTTTGTTGGGAATACAAGAAGAAAACACATGAGCAAAGGGAACTCTATAAAATACAATATAAAAAAGGCTAAGTGTCAAATTATGACATCAATGTGATCTGGAAGAAGATCTTAGAGAGAGAATAATAGCAGCACCAAAGTGCCACACTGCCAATTGGCCATTATCCTGACTCTCAATCCTGGTCCTATTTCAGTCTTTGTCACAACTCAGTTTTCTTTTACATAACTGAGGCAGTTTTACCAGCTATGTCACACAGGATTGTGGGTGAATTGCTAGGAAAAAAGGAACAAAGCTGCCCAGAGTAATCATGCCAAGAGAAGAGAGGGAATAGGGCAGACACAATAACTCTTCAGTTTCAAATTTTCTTTCTGATCCAGGCAGCAGTAGAATCAAGGCTCTCTAAGCAGGCAAGAGGAGCAAAGAGAAAAGAACTTAGCTTCTCAAGAGATGAAAACAGCTATCAAAAGACTCCTGGGGAAAGGAGAGAATTTTCTCAAGTAAATTTTTTCCCTTTCAGTACCTCCTTAGTTAATTTGATCTTTCATCCCTTGTGTTTGTTGAATACTTTATTGTTTACACACCAATTTCAAAAACATTATCTATTTTGATCCCCTCAATGGCTCTGGGAGGTAGACCAGCACTCTCTTTTGTTTGCAGCTGAGGATTTGCAGTGATTGTGTGTTTATTCTTTGTGCTCAGGCTTTCTTTCCTCTCACTGAATTTTCTGAGGTCTAAAATAAGAATTAGTACCAATAGAAATCACAAATGGGTCATGGAAAAAGATTCTATCTTTGGTCTTTATGATTTCCTAGTTTTATACAGATTTGGCCAAAATCCTCTATAGGATGTTCATCAAATTTACACAATATACAAAGCTGGGATGAGGGTAGTGGGGTTGGTGGACACATTGGGCGACAACCAAGAATCAAAAGTGATTGTTGTTGTGATGGGCAGGATCTAATAAAATGCGGAATAAAGAGATGGATACAATATTGCTTATCCTGCATTCTCAAAGAGGACCAGTGACATCACAGGATGATGTCTTGCCTCATGCATGAATTAGATTTTAGTAAGTCAGAGCTGGGCAACCTCATTCTTTCAGTCATTGAAGTCCAGTTGTAAAACAAAAGTCAGACAAAGAGCAATAGCCCTGGATGCACCGGGTGACCTTAAAGCCTTTGATTTCTGACCAAGCTCCAAGCACTCCCCGGTGTCTACTTCAGCTGCCTTCATGGTCCTTAGAACACATTTGTTCTCATCCACCCATTCCATCAGGGAAGTCTTCATGTGTTTGGGGTAGAACCATCCCTAACTCACCATGAGTTTGAGCTGCTCAGTTATCCTTAACCTGGACCAACTCATTGACCAAGATGGTCTACTAGGCTGTGGCCACTGCCTGAGCTACAGCTTCTTGGAGCTACAGGTGAGAGTGGGTGTCAGAGGGACACCAAAGGTAGATGGGAAGTCCTGAAAAGGGCTTGGCAGGCCTTCACACCGCAGGTGCTAAAACTCCTCGACTCCTCATGCACCCCCATTTGCTAAATGTCCCTCTCCACAGCAGCTCCCAATTTGCAGATACACAAAGCACATGCCTCCTAGGAGATAGGGCCACTCAGGGTGCACCTTCTCTACAACCACCAGGTGGCGCTGGAGGCTTGAACTAGATCTCCAAGGGCCCTTTCAGTCCCTCTGGACAGACAAGAACTGGATAAGTCTCGATATTAGATTTCCTGTCTCAGTTGTGAAGATGGGATTGGAATATATTTACTGAAAGGAATCAAAATCAAAAGGCACAACATAAAAATTCCCAAGAGAAGCCCTTGAAAGATGTGGAATTCTCAGCCTTCCAAGGCCGTCCATGTTGTCTGCTGGTGGCTCTCGTGGATGGGAGTGATTATCTGACACGACAAGCCTGCATATGCCTCTTTGCAGCTTACATCACTGTCCCTCCACCTGGTGTCTGTGGCCTAATAATAATAATAATAACAGCAAACACTTAAGTATCACTTAAGCATCTTTTATCCTTACAACATCCTTGGTGGTAGGGACCATTATTCCTCATTTACAGATAAGGAAACTGAGGCAAACAGAAATTAAATGACCCGTCCAAAATAATACAGCTAGCAAATATTTAGGGTCAAATTTGAACTCAGGTTTTCCTTACTCCTGACCAGGTCCACTATCTCTCCTAACTGCCCACATCTAAAAGAACAAATTTATTCTCTTTTCCATGTAATAGAAATATTTGAGACAACTGCAACTCTACCCCCAAGATTTCCTTCCCCAGGCTAATCATTCCCAGTTCCTTCAACTGGTCCTCATGTAATATAGACTCCTGACCCTTCACCAACATGGTTGCTCTGCTCTGCGTCTCACTTCTACACGGTGCTGGTTGGAATTAAACATGATTCTCCAGATGTATTTCCACCAGAGCCGAGGACCATGGAACAGCCACCTCCTCCCTGGAAGCTCTGCCTCTTTTTAACACAGCCCAGGCACTTAGTTTATTTTATTTTTTTTTCCCCTGAAGCAATTGGGGTTAAGTGACTTGCCCAGGGTCACACAGCTGGAAGTTTTAAGTGTCTGAGATCAAATTTGAACTCAGGTCCTCCTGACTTCAGGGCTGGTGCTCTATCCACTGCGCCACCTAGTGGTCCCATTTTAAAAAATTTCTTAGCTCCCCTTTCTTAGAGCTCTTCAAAGTCTGTAAAAGCCATCTTTCATCTGTGGAACACTAAACTACTCAGCGTCCAGAGGTTTGTCTCCACTCATATTTTCCGATTCTGTGATTCTGATTTCTGTACTATCATCCAGAGAAACAGTCTTGTCTTTGCCTGAGGAGAATGACAAGAGTAGACATAAGAGATTGATTCAATAAAGAATTGGAGACCAAGAGAAAGAGGCAGGCCTACAAATGAATCCTTGGGGAACCCAGCAATGTATCTTGCCACATCTTGGCAAGGTGGGGGAAGCCTCAGGAGAGTGAATTGCCCTAACTCACCCATTAGAAGCAGTGACTAGGAACGCTACTCAGCCAGGAGCCACCCAGAGGATGATGTTTGGAAGCCCTCCTGGCCAGAGCAGGACTGGAAGTCACCGCGAGAGCCTCAAAAAGAACCTTGTCCATAAATGGCTTCATACGTTTCCCTTGGGCTCCATTTAAGCCTTATCTGTTTTCTTTGACCCACAAATAATCCCGTTCATCCAATGAGTCATGCAAGCTGTACATCTGAAGTCCTGGGAGTCTTAGTACTCCAGGGTGATCGTGAGGCTCGTGGCCTATTTGGGTAAAGGCAATAACCTAAAGGAGTGGAAAATTCTGTCACACTCCACACCAAAAATATCACCGAGAGCCCGAGCCCCAGCCAAAGCCAGAGTCATGGGCTTGGCTGCAGCTCTACGCTCAGGATCCGGCCCAGCATCTTGAGCACACCGAGATTGGGACCAAAGATATGACGGATTTCTCCGAGCTCCCACGTGAGGGAGCTCCCTCCCAATGTGGACGGGCAATTTCTGGGAAACTTGAACCTTTTAAGAGCTGCTCACAGCACGGCCACAGGGTTCACCAGGGCCACATCCCCCACCGCAGACCCATGTGTCGGAGGTGAGCTGGGAATCCATGCTGTTCACTATTCACTTTCTGAATAATGTAAATACTTAATAAGCTGCCATTGTTTTTTTCCCACAAGTAGGACATGGCAGAACATCTTTAATTATCCCAAGTCTCTCTTTGACAGAAGCCCATCTTGTTAACATCATTATTCTCCAGGTCGTTCTATAGAGCTGCCAATAATGGAACAGCACCGTCTCTCTTGGGGGCAGCTATGGGTCCCATAGTGCCCACAGCACCAGGCCCAGACTCATCTTCCTTGGTTCCCTTGGCCTCAGACACGTACTAGCCGTGTGACCCATGGCAAGTCACTTAACCTGCTTACCTCAGTTTCCTCATATGTAGAATGAGCTGGAAAAGAAAACACTCCGGGGGCAAGAAAAACCCATCTGGGCTCACGAAAAGTCAGACATGATGGGATGACACAAACAACCACCTCTGAAGAGTCAGAATGGCAGGTGAACCAAAGGAAAATCCCAGGATGCACGATGGGCATAAATAGGAAGCAATGATGCCTTGGAAATTAGAAATTGGCCCAAAAAAACCATCAAAGGCATGGAGATCCAGACAAGGAAATGCATCAATCATGAAGGGAGAGCAAGGAATGAAAGATGATAGCTTGAACTGGGCACTGGTATTCACAAAATATTCAATTATCCATATTAGGTGTCCTTGGCAGGGTGTCCATGAACTTTTTTTTTAATTTAGGAATTGTATTTTAACATGATCCTATGAATAATTCTAATCTTAAGCATTAATCCTACATATAAAACAATTCTAGCTATTAATTATGTGTAATTTATGCATTTAAAATATTATTCTGAAAAATGGTCCATAGGTTTTTCATCAGATTGCCAAAGGTATCTAAGACACAAAAGAAGTTAAGAATCTTTATTCTAGAGGAAGGTTTTCAACATAATAAATAGATTCTCTATAGAATATCTAAGGAGAAATGGAGGCAAGAATTAGAAAATCCATAAACAGATTATAAGGAGTATAAGCCTAGGGGAGGGAATGGGGGGAAGGAGGAGAAAATCTAAAACACAAGGCTATGCAAAGGTCAGTGTTGAAAAATTATCCATGCATATGTTTTAAAAATAAAAAGCTTTAAATTTTTTAAAAAATTAAAATAAAATAAAAAAGAAATGCTCCTTTGAAATATAGGCAGATCCTTTATCAATCTGGCTTTACTCCATATAATATAATATAATATCATATAATATCATATAATATCATATCATATCATATAATATCATATCATATCATATCATATCATATCATATCATATAATATCATATAATTAATATAATATAATATAATACAATACTCCTTTACTCTCTCTGGGAGTAGATGGCTCTCTTTGCAAAGGAGCATTTCTTGAACACTTATCACATGCTAGACCTTGTTGAAAGTGCTGGAGATATAAAGGAAAAATGAAACAGTCTTGTCCTCAGAGATCAACCAATCAACCAACATTTCTTATTCTCCTATGATGTGCCATAGACAGGTTCTAAAGAATAAAACCATATTAATTAGGAAAAAAAGATCTGCCTTATTTCAATGGAGCATTTGTTGAAACTTACCATGCGCTAAACCTTGTTTAAGGTGCTGGAGACATAAAAGGAAAAAAAAATGAAACAGTCTTTGTCCTCAAAGAGCAACCAATGAGCCAACATTTCTTATTCTGCTATAATGCACTGGGAGTCACAAAAACAAAATTGAATCATTTTCTGCTTGTTGGATACTAATTGACATCGTATTATCTTCTAAGGGTCTGGAATGGCCAGCCATAAAATTATGCCCTTCCTAAATCTTCGAAAGAAATCACAGGTAATGGATCATGTGGTAATATCAAAAAGGGGAACTTGCTTTTGCTGTCAGGGCAGAACCTCCTTGGGTGGAAAAGAGAGGGGAAAGATTCTTCAGTGGTCTCCAATGTGACATGGAGTGTGTTCAGTGGAAGCTATAAATTTGCTTCTAATCCCCAGGGAGGAGAGGAGCAGCCTGTGGAGACTAGGAAGAGAAAGGATGACCTTGTGTTTTGTTTTGTTTTTTTTTTCCTGAGGCTGGGGTTAAGTGACTTGCCCAGGGTCACACAAGTAGGAAGTGTTAAGTGTCTGAGACCAGATTTGAACTCCGATCCTCCTAAATTCAAGGCTAGTGCTCTACCCACTGCACCACCTAGCTAACCCCATGTTAGAATGAAGAACCTAGAAGGATTAGGAAGGATGTAAAGAAGAAGCACACAGGACTTTTCTTCCTTTTCCAACTCTTTTCTTGGTGCAGGAGAGAGGAAATGATAGTATTTTGCAGAGTAGCTATGTCTTCTCTCTTTCCTTATAGCCTAATAAGTTCTTTGTTTTGGACAAAACTTGAGTTCTCCCCCCAAGTTTCTTCCTTTTTTCCCAACACTGCAGTCACAGCACAATTCCTTCCTCTCTTTTATTCCTCAATGTCTTTTTCCTCTGTGAGCTTGGATCCAGGTAAGCCCAGAATAGATTAAAAGATGAACTGACATATTCTAATTCCAAGCCATCACCTTGGAAAGAGTGCTGGACTGGGAATCAGGAGGGAATCATCTCTCGCTGGTGGTGTAAGAAATACTAAATCTCTTACCCTCCATGATCCTCAGTTTCCTCATCTGGAAAAGAGAGCTAATAGCAGCTGACAGGTTTTCCATGAGGCTCAAATGAGATCTAAGTTTCTTCAAGTGAAGAATGATGAGGTCCAATGGTCTGACAGTAATCAGAGAAGTTGTATCATGGGGTGTTGTGCTTCTGAATGGACGTCGGACCTTGCGTGTTACCATAGCACATGAGCCTTCCTCCCTCATGGGTTTCTCTGGCAGGTTCCTGTAAATGTGCACTCATTCTTCCACTAGATGGTGAGTTTTCCTTTTAGATTGTGAGCTCCTTGAGGGAAGGAATTGCCTTTTGTCTTTTTTGTATACAAATTTAACAAGACCTTCCACTTGTTAGTCATCTTCTGTCATGGTCAGCTCTTTGGGACTCCCATTTAGGGCTTTCTTGGCAAAGGTACTGGAGTGATCTGCCATTTCCCTCTCCAGCTCATTTGACAGATGAGGAAACTGAGGCAAATCGGGTTAAGTGACTTGCCCAGGATCACACAACTAATAAATATCTGAGACCTGATTTGAACTCAGGTCTTCTTGATTCCAGACCTGGGACTTTATCCACTGTGCTACCCAACTGCCTTATACATGGTAGGCACTTAATAAGGTTTATTGCCTACTAATTATAGAGTTGAATTGATGGAGAAATGTGATCTGGATTTATGTGTTTATTATGATGCATTTTAGTACTTATGTGCTTCATTACAATCCATAATAGTAATCTTTTTACCTCATTATTGAACAAATTGCTATGTTTATTATCTAAAATGGTCATTATTATGAATGCCATATTGTAAAAATATCACACAATGAGTGAATTAATTATCTTATGAATGACTAATTATGTAGCTGAAAACCACATCAGATGGGGGCTCAAGAATCAGAGAGGTAAGTAGCAGAAATATATTTCCTATGCACAGTTACCCACAAGACCCTAAAAGAGGTAACTGTAGTCATGGGGTAGTGGTTTCTATTAGGAACTTAGAACTATTAGTGGGGGAGTAAGTTGGAGTGAATGAAGCAAGCCCAGAGAACAGTGGGCATTTTGGGAGGTTTAGACTTTATTTTTTTTTCTGTACACCCAACTGAACACAACTGATGTTACATTTTTTCCGGTGTCAGAAAAAACAAAATATTGCTGGTGTTATACTATCAATAATACCAGCAAGAGATGGGTTTGAACGGGATCCTGCTTACTGCCCCCAAAACACACTTCCCCTTGTAAATCCCAATCTCTACAACCAGAAGGTACAAAAACATTAACAGATGTTCAAAATGCTTAGAGACACTGACATCTTAATGCAACTCCTCTACCATCTGGGGAAGATACTGGGCAAAACCACAAGCCCTGGGGAATTCCCTTAGCCATAGGTGAGAGTTTCAGTTTTATCACTGATTTGTGGGTTCATCTGCAGCTGGACTGCAGGAGATTGCCTGTAACCTTTCCTGGCTATGCCCAGAATCCTCTTCCTGGGTGCCCATCAGGCAGTAGCTTCCACAGTTCAGAATAGAGATGATAAAAGGTGGAACTTTGAAAGGATCGGAGTTCAATAAACTATTTCCTTTTGCTTGCACTGGCCCACATAAGAGAATGGTTACGTCAAAGATGCTTCACTAATATCATGTGTGAAGGCAGCAGGGTGTGTGGACAGGAAAAAGAATCTGGAGTCAGGAAGACTTACATGCAAGTTCTCCCTCAGACTCTTATAGGTTTATTACCCTAACATTACTTACCCGCTAATATTTCTGTTTTCTCCTCTGTAAGAAGACAGCGTCATTGGCATCCAAGGACCCTTTCAATACTACATCTATAATCTTGCTCTCATACTCTTGGCAAAGATTTTAAAAAAAGCAAAAGATAGGAATATTTAATGTTGGAGGGCCTGTGGGAAGATAAGAACACTCCTATGTTGTTAGTGGAGCTGTGAAATTAGTTCAACAATTTTGAAAAGCAATTTGAAGTTATGTTTTTAAAATGATGAAATTTCCATACCTTGTGGTCCCACAGCTCCTTTGCACACCCCTCCCCCACTTAAATCCAATTCACTTGCATGATATGGCATCACTTCCCTGATGGCAAGTACTCTTCAAGAGGAAGGACAAACAACAATAAACAACCCCTTGTAGGTTAAGCCTGAAGAAAAAAAAAAAAGGTCCCATTTTCACCAAAATATTCATAGTAGCAATTTTTGTAGTAGTAAAGATCTGTAAATAAAGTAATTCCTGTAGATTGGGGAATGACTAAACAGAGTCTGGTATAGGAATATAATGAAATCTTATACTGTTTGAAGAATTCAGAAAAGCAGGATAAAACATATGAAATAAGGCAAAGTAAACAGAATCAAGATAATGATATAATCAATGATGACAAAAATTAGTAGACAACAAAAAAATAAAATTGAACATAGTGCAATTGTATGTTCTTTCTTGTCCATTGGACTAGTACGACAGAAAGAACACCAGCTCTAGAGGCCATGGTTCAAATCTCAGTTCTGACACTTATTGTATACATCTAATCTTGAGCAGATTTATTTTCCTCAATTCTTCATCTGCAAATCATCTTGCTGATTAAATGGCATCTAAGATACCTTCCACAGTTATGACTGTAATTACAATTAATTGCACAATTCCAAAACTTTGAAAAGTTATTGAGTATATTCCCCTTGTGGGGGGAGAGGGGGCAGGAATAGACTTGTTTTTTGCTTTGTTTAAGTTTTGGTAGAGAAAAGGTTCTTTCTTCACTTTTTTCTCCTCCATCCCCCACCAAGCCTAGCAGATGTCTGAGCAAATAAATTCAGTCATCTCTCCAGTTACCATAACAAACATCACATTTCTCAAAAGCTCAGTTTCAAGACCAAGTGAGCTCATTCCCTGGAGCCAGACTCCCAACAATCACTGGCAAAGCAACAGAGCTGAATGTGAAGGTGAAGTAGGAGGAGAGGGGTGGGGAAGGTGGATTAATCATAAATTCTTAAAAGGTCAGAACTAGAAGGGAACACCACAAAGGGTTAGGAATGGGGACGCAGTCAGAGTTTACAATGGCTTTTTTGCATCCTGGAGCATCTATGAGCAGAAAAGGGATATGGGCACTGAGGTGGAAGCAGAGATTGACTGCTGATGTTCCTCCTCCACATTAAAGAATTTCTTAACCTGAATCTTAATCTGGCCTTTAGAAGTCATAAAACCATGGGGTCACAGAAGAACTTGGGAGGGATCCTAAGAGTCTTTCTATGTCTATGGGGCCTAAGATCACACAGCATATGGAACATCAACAAATGCTGTGACTCCCTGTGACTCTAGAAATTTTCTGATGAAGCCTTCCCCTCCCCCAACATACACTTCCTGGAAGCAAAGAAACATCAAATATCTGATTTGAGCATTGGGTTGATGTCTTTTTCTGGTTTGTATTTATTTATTACAAGGTGGAGCTTCTATGGAGGTGGGGAGAGAGTCATTAGTGGGTAGAGATATGCAAAAAAAATTTTTTTAAATGCACAGAGAAATCCAAAAAATAAAATTAAAGAGATTCAAACAGGAAAATTTCATTACTGTCTTAATTAAATTTAATAGTTTATATTTCATAGTTAATAAGCTCATATATAATCATGTTTTTATTCATCATGGAATAGTAACATGTTTGTATTTTTATGGTTTAATTAAAGCTTTTATAATCAAGTTCTTTTTTTTTTATTAAGTTCATTTCAAATTTTTTTTTTTAAAAAACACTAGGCATCTGCCATCACCATTAATCTCACCAGCTTTCTGTCTCTACCGACTCATTTTAAAGTTTTGTTTTCCAATATTACCTGGGGGGTAGGGGATGTGGGTGAGCCATGCCAGCAGAATGGACAGGTGCCCCTGCCACCAAGGGCAAGCTGCGTGAACACTTTGTAAATTTCTCCAGATGGGCAGATACGAGCCCAAAGTCATAAACTTTCCAGGACATATCATTTCAAAGGACAGTGTTTGTAAATCTACAGGTGACTTCTAAACCTGGGTAGGTCATCGAGAAGTTGGCAAGGTTGGATGGAGAATTGATATGTGCACTTGCCAAGCCTTTGATGATATTGGAATTAATGGGCACAGGCTGTAAGTTTCTATGTGGTCTATAAACAGAGGGCAACAGTCTCCGAGCTTCCTCCACTCTGGGATTCTTTGATCTGGTTCCTAAATTTGTCCATGTGGTTCAGGAAGGCTATATAGGGTTTACAAGGCATATAGAGCTTAGAAATAAATGATCCTACTAAAAATGAGCACGAGAATAGAAAATGCCATCTGGAGACAAGAGAATGGAGGGCCCTTCATGGGTCTGGTTCAGGGAAGAAAAGTCTTTTACATCTGTTCTTATTTCCTTCCATTCTGGCCTGGAATACAATTGGCACGTGCCCCGCCCCGTCTTCTGTGAGGTTTCTACACTCTCTCATTCCCACCATCTTTCCGATTTCACCAAAGGTGACCCATTGGCAGATGCTCCAAACCCATGATGGTGGACTGAAGGCCCTTCCCACTTCCCCTTAGGATTCTGTTTGTGAGGGCCCTGTTGCACAGCAAAGGAGCTCACCGGGCACATCCCCCCAGTGGGGACCCCGTGTTTCTCTCAGTTTAGTCCCCAAAAGTAAGTCTTTCAATCTTGACTAAGATGTTTCATGCAATTGAAGCTGCCTTCACCGAGATCAAGTCTTGATCACCTGGAGAGATCCAGGTGTCCACCATGTACGTACTTAATAACCTAGGGATGGACTTAGAAATGGGGGCCAGTTTTAACAAGAGCGTTGCACATCCTTTCAGTCGTTCCACTTCCTGATATAATTGGGCACTAATAGAACCTCTGGGGCCACAGAGAGCAGAAGGCCTGCGAATCTTGAGATGTTTATTGAAGGTGCAGAGACCTGGCTAGTTTAGCTTCGAACCATTGTTGTCTGTCGTCCTAACTCACAAAAGCACAAATGACGCACCCTCAGACCTCCAGAAACCAGCCGCAGTCCCAGGGAGTTCAGACCTCCCACCATACACCTAAATAGAGATTACTATCGCTAGTTTTCTTTTTATTGTGAACATAATAATCACCAACAAACAAAAATATTTCAACATACAAATCACAAGAAAAAGAAAGAATTGTTATCCCTTCCTTAGCTTAACCTTTTCCAGTCTGACTTCTGACCTTATCCAAAGTTGCCAAAGCCAGGGACCATTTCTCTTTGATCTCTCTGCAACCTTTGACCCTGATTTCCCCCAGCAGGGCGGGCCTTTCTGATGTGTCTTTAGATAGGCTACTAATGCAGGATCCATGAGAAAACATTTGCCTTTTTTCTTTACAGTCAAAAACAAAACAAAACAAAAAACTACTACAGATATTTATAAGGGAATGGTTTTGTACACGGGGAATGACGTTGTAAACTCAAGACAGCTCAGAGACAAACTGAACTCCCCTGGCTGTCACTATACAGAATGTTTACGAAGAACATCCGTCCAGTCAAAGCTGATGGGCTCCGGCCAGGAAAGGTCATTCAGGTTTTCCCAAGACCTCTGGACTCCTTGTTTGCCTTGTCAGAGGGCTCTGTCAGCGATCAGGAGAAAACCCCCAAAGTCTTATCAAATAGCAGGGAGAGGGCCATGTTTGCCCGGAGCTGCTGCCATTTTTATGGCTCCAGGGGGCTTAAATATACTTCTCCCTCCATACCTCAATGTCTCCTCGGATTCACCGTCACCTCCCCAGTTTTTACCCCTTAAGACAGAGGCTGCTGCGATAATCGTATAAATATGTCTGCATATATTGGATTTAACATATATTTCTATCATGTTTAAAATGGACTACTTGCTATCTAGGGGAGGTTTTGGGGGAAGGGGAGGAAAATTGGAATACAAGGTTTTACAAGGACTGATATTGAAGAATTGAGGACACATGTTTTAAAAAATAAAAAGCTTAATAATAATAATAATAATAATAATAATAATAATAATAATAATAATAATAGACAGAGGCTGCTGCTGCTTTAGTAGGGCTGGCTCCCTTCATTCCAGATGTGATGCTCTGGATGGAGGACCCCTTTCTTGACTGGTCCACAGCCACCATTTTACCAGGAGTCAGAGCTGCTTTCATGGTTTTTTTGACTGGTGGTACCTTGTCAGCTGGAGTGGCTACAGCCTTCTCGTTCTCCTTCTCCACTGATTTCCTCCTTTTCTGCTCTTGGCTCATCCTCCTTTCCTTGAGGAGGGGAGGGACCATTTTCTTGACTTACCTTGATTTTTAGCCACTTTCCCAAGCTTCCCGCTGAATATGTGATGGGGAGGGGGCTGGTGGAGGGTGCAGATCTATTGGCAAAGATCTGACCTTTGACACTGTTGATCCCCATCTCCTCCTGGAAACCCTCTTCCCTTTAGTTTTGGGAAATCGCTCTCTCCTCATTTTCCTCCTTCCCATCCGACTTTCTCACATTCTCTAACCACCGCGTCCCTCAAGGGTCAGTCCTAAATCTTCTTCTCCTTCAACACTATTTCACCCTGGATCTCATCAGATCCCATGGATTTAATGACCATTTCTAAGCTGACCTGTGTCAGAGACCCCTGACAACTCCTGCTTATTCTCCAACCGGATTGCTCCTCAGTTTCCTTTGCTGGATCTTCACATGTACCTGTCCTGCCCCAATCTTTTGCTCATCTCCGATCTCACATCTCCCGCTGCTTTTCAGATATCTCATCCTGGAAGTTCTGTAGACATGTTCAACCCAACACATCCAAAGCTAAACTCATTCTCTTTCCCCCTAAACCATTCCCATCCCATTAGGGCGACACCATCTTCCCAGGTTAGTCATCTTGGCTTCCTCCCTGTGTATCACTCCCTCGTATCCAAGCCTTGTATCCAAGAGCGGCTAATCTCACCTTTGAAGGTCTCCTTTCTGAGCCCGCTCCCACTCTAGTGCAGACTCCCCAAACCCCTGCAATAGCCTGCTAACTCAGATCTTTTCCCCACTCCGATCCATCCACCTTCCATTTAGCCACCAAAGTGATTCTCCCAAAGAGCAGGTCTGATCATGTCACCCTCCTACTCAGTAAACTCCCGTAGCAAATACAAAATCCTTTGCTTGTCATTCAAAGACTTTCATAAACTTTTACCTTTCCAGTTGTCTTCTATCTCTTTGATCCAGTCTCTTGGCTGTTCCACAAATCTCTCTACCATGAGCATTTTCTCTGGCTGTCCCCTGGACCTGGAATCTCTCTTCTCCACTTTAATTATTGACCTCTCTGACTTTAAGTTCTAACTAAAATCCCACCTTCTACAGTAAGCCTTCCCCCAATCCTTAGTCCCAGTGCCTTCCCTCTATTATTTCCTATTTATCTTATTTTTAGCTTGTTTTGTATATATTTGTTTGCATGTTGTCTCTGTAATAGATGATGAGATCCATGGGAACTGACTTTTGCTTCTCAATACTCAGCACAGCATCTGGCACATAGTAGGTGGTTAATATTTATTGATTGTTGTGTATGCATATATATAGAGAGAGATATACTTATATATATATATAGAGAGAGAGAGAGAGAAATACTTTTATATTAATAACCAATTGTTAAATTAGGATGAAGATTTTCCATTCCTACTTCCTTGTTTAGAAACCAACCACTGTAAAATATTCAGCTAGTCTCTGAATGAGATTGCCCAAATCCTCTGGGTACGGGCTTCTCAGTCTTGGGTGGGACCCCAACCAACTAGAAGATAGAATCCATGGCATAGTGGATAGAGCACCAGCCTTGAAGTGAGGAAGAACCGAGTTCAAATCCAGCCTCAGACACTTATCACATCCTAGCCGTATGACTCTGGAAAATTGCTTTGCAAAAAGAAGGTAGAAACCAAACAGAATCAGGTCTAGGCAAGTTCTCGCCCTTAGGAAATTAGCCTCTTTCCTTGGAACTTTCTATTAGAATTTGGGTGACCCAGATTATGGAGAAGAAAACTAGCCACCAGGGTCTGGGTAGAGATATTCCTTCGTCCAGATTGCTGGAGGCGGCCGAGCCTCATGATCAGGTCACAGTTCTCAGGAGGAGGCACTGAAAGCTGATTGTAAATTGATTTCCATCCTCCGGGAGACTCCCCCCCACTTTTAAAGGTATTTTACTATTAGACTTTGAGGTTTTGTTGGGTTTCCAAAAGTATGACTGAACACAATTTATTATTTGCTAGCCATAATTAAATGGATTAATTACCATAAACTCTGTCTCTTAGTCTCTTCATTCTTCTCTCCCCCCCAAACACATATACACACACGTATATGTACATATGTGTATATATATATGTGTGTGTGTGTGTGTGTGTGTGTGTGTATACACACACATCAAAATACACAATAATGTCATAAATTTGTTTTCTTCTTGTATTCCTCTCCTGCAAATCTTTTATTTTCCTCTCTGTGTTTTTTTAAAAATATTTTGCCTCTCCTGTTAGACAATATCCTGAGGGGATAACCTAGCAATTTCTTATATTTGTATTGTGTAATATCAATTTTTATATTTATATTTGTGTATTTTACCTATACATATTTGTATATGTTTTGTCCATGTTTTATTTATATTTGAACAATGAATACAATCGAGTATTTAAGAAAGGTATCATTCATTCATCAGTCATCCATTTCTTCTCTCTCAAAGCCCCTTAGAAGCCCTAGTTTCCTTCAGAGTTTAATTCAAACATCAATTGTCAGGAACTATTATCTTGCATTTAGACATTTACTCTACATAAATGCCATCTTCTTCCTAGAACAGAAGCTCCTTCAGGGCACAGGGAGAGTTTCATCTTGGTCTCTGTCATTTCAGTGCCTGGCCTGGCATCTGGCACACAGCAGGGATTCACTAAATGTTTATTGATTGATTGATTTTCCTCTTTCCCAAATAAGGGAGTTGGATAAATGGCCTCTAAAGTCAATCAACAAGCATTGGCTGAGTTCCTGCTGTGTGTCAGGAGCTGTGCAAGATGCTGGAAAAATGAAGCTTTCAGATGCTATAAGAGTTTCAAACTACACTAAGACTTTTGGGACACTACACATGCCAAATGAATGCGTACATATAAGAACATGTGTATTAAAAGGCTTAAATTTCAGACCAAGGGCTTTGTATTTAACCTTAGGGATGATGAATAGAGCAAACTGCAAAGTGGAAGAAGTATCCTGGCAATATTAAAGTTCAGAAAAAAAAAGAAAATAATCAACTTTTACAAAACAAAATTTATTAAAATTTGTACAATTTCTTTGGCTATTCCCAGTTAATTTCCACAGCTTTCTCAGGTCTTCTGGAAC
>NC_133620.1:467885124-467887624 GCF_048593235.1 Sminthopsis crassicaudata | reverse complement strand
TAACGTGCCTATAATACTTTGGCGACCACTGCAAACCACAATGGAACATCAGTGCTGAAGGACTCAGAAAGGACTGGGACAAAATTCAGTGAGAGCAAACCCACGGAACAGCAAGAGAGAAGGGTCACCCCATTTCTGGAGTGCTCCCCCTGTCCACCACCTCCAAAGTCCCTCCACTGCTCCTTATTCAGCCCTCTGGGGTCAAGCAAACTAGCTTCGTCAGTGTGTGAAGCCGGGTGCCATGTTCCCGTTACATCCTCTGCTCTTCTCCAGGCTGAAGAGCGCCAGTCCCCTCAGTCAGTCATTAAGTGCGGTCACTCAGCAGGGTCCTCCCCCTTCTGATCGCCCTCGCTGGAGAGCTCCCACTTACCTCCGGGACCTCAGAGTGGTACGGAGAGGGGTCCCACACAATAAGGTTCTTCTTTGTATAAAACTGTCCTGGAGAAAATTGTGCTTGGCGAAGTCACCACTGTGACGAGAGAGAGAAAATAAGGCTTACAGGTATCCTCATGGGCAGTGAGGCACCATAGTACCTAGAGTGCCAGGCCTGGGGTCAGGAACACTTAATTTTCTAATATCAAATCTGGCCCCAGACTCTGTCTGTGTGACCCTGGGCAAGTCACTTGGCCATGCTTGCCTCAGTTTCCTCATCTGTAAAACACACTGGAGAAAAGGAATGACAAATTACTCCAGTATCTGGGCCAAGAAAACCCCAAGTGGGGTGAAGAGTTAGACCCAACTGAACAACGCAAGGTGAGGCAGATACCCCAGCACTTTGTGCCAAGGAGTCTGGGTGACACATGACCTTCCAAAGCTTCAGAAAATACAGTGTTCAGGGCAGCTGGATGGCTCAGAGGATAGAGCACCAGCCCAGAAGTCAGGAGGACCTGAGTTCAAATCCAGCTTCAAACACTTAACACTTCCTGAAAGTCACTTGATTCCAATTGCCTCAGGGGAAATACATCCATCCATCCATCCATCTATCTGTACATATATATATATATCTTTATATATATATATCTATATATATCTTTATATATATATATATATATATCTTTATATAATATATCTTTATATCTTTATATATATATATATATATCTTTATATCTTTATATATATATATATATGTATATATATATATATACATATATATATATATATATATATAGTGTCTAGAAGAGGACAATCTGGAGTCTAATGTCACTTGAAGAGCAATAAAAGACCCAGAAATGGCTAGCTCAGAGAAGAGGAGACTCAGAGGGGCCGTGATGGCCCCTTGAAGGATGCCCTGTCCATGAGAGAGTAGACGCGTTCTGTCTGGCTCTAGAAGGCAGAACCAAGAGCAACGGAGAGACCAAAGCAAAAAGGTCAATTTGGGCTTACTACTGGGAAGGATTCCTCATAACTAGAGCTGTCTCCGGCTGAGCTGGGCTGCCCTGAGAGATGGCGGGCTCTTGGAGGACCTTTGTTTGGTGTAACAACAATAGCAACAACAGCTTTTATAGCACTTTCAAGTTTGCAAATGCTTTGTGTTATCTCAGTTGAGCTTCACCATAATCCTATAGAATAGGAATTATTGTTACCATCTGTTTTACAGATGAGGAAACTGAGGCTGAGTGGAGCTTAAACGACGCACCCAGAATCGCACAATTTGGGTCTTCTTGCTGCCAAGCCTAACACTCATTCGGTAGCGTTTGAAGAGCTAGAACCCAATCCTCCTTCTAGTTCCCAATCCCCGGACGCTGGAAGTGGGGAGAAGCAGCCAGCTGCCGCAAATTTTCCAACGAACAGTAACCTGCTAGTGCTCTAACCAGCCTGCAAGAAGAAGCCACATCTGCATTCACTTTTGGGGAGAACTTCCTGACCCCCTCTACGGGCAACAGGGGGGAGCTCTGACTGCTGGGATGTAGCTGTGGGAATCAAGAAATGAAGATTTGGGTCTAACTCTTAGCTGAATAAGCCTGCTTCTGACTACCAGACAGACAGATCGAGATCCACGTTGGGGCGGAGGCGATGCCCTGCTCTGGAAGGGGGCACTTTCCTCAGTTTCCCCCATAAACGAGTCTTCCTTCCCCCTAGAATCCAGCAACACTTCCCATGTGTCCCACGCAATCCTGCCTTAGGTTGTGAGCCATCTGGCCTGTTTGTGCCCTAGCTCATGAATAGGTTGGATCCTACTTAAAAGTGAATCTCCTCCAGGGCCAAGCTTACAAGTTAAAACACAAAATAAGTTTTCTAGAGAGTAAACATCTGGGCAAGTTTCCCTGAGGACATCCAAAGTTCAGGTCACGAGCATTACCTCTATACAGTCCTAGGAGGAACAGAAAACAAAGGAACCTACTGAGCGCATTTCTGAGGTCGCCATCATTTAGCCAGCAATAGGGCAGATTATCATCCACATACTGCAGAAGTGAACTGGCTGAGCACCGTGACCCAGCCTTCATCTCTGGGAGAATGCACGACACCTTACGAGCTCAAACACCTCCTTCCACACGAAGCC
>NC_133620.1:467860329-467885059 GCF_048593235.1 Sminthopsis crassicaudata | reverse complement strand
CCAAGAGCAACCTCTTGTTCTTACAGTGGGGCCAGAAATGAACCAGAGCAGCTAGTGATGCCATAATGGATTCGGGGGCTGAGCTGGAGCCAGGAATCCTCATCTCACTGAGCTCAAATGTGGCCTTCATATATACTAGCTGTGTGACCCTGGGCAAGTTATTTAGCCCTGTTTGCCTCAGTTTCCTCATCTGTAAAAGAAACTAGAAAAGGAAATGGCAGACCACTCAGTGTCTTTGCCAAGAAAACCCCAAATGAGATCATAAAAGGTCAAAAGTGACTGAGAACTGAACAAAAATAAATGAACCACCAGTTGTGCAAGACATCTTAGGTATTAAATGCCACTATGTCCCAGCAACACTGGATAGTAAACATTTCATTAACTCTTTAGAGGAATCCTCCATGCAGAGCAGGAGTTATTAATCTGGGATCCATGAACAACAATATCATCAATATCAATCAATCACCATCACCTCCTTCCTTCCTTCCTCCTTCTCCTCTCCTCTTCTTCCTTCTTCTCTCTTTTTCCTTCTTTTTCTTATTCCTCTTCTTCTTCCTCCTCCTCCTCCTCCTCCTCCTCCTCCTCCTCCTCCTCCTCCTCCTCCTCCTCCTCCTCCTCCTCCTCCTCCTCCTCCTCCTCCTCCTCCTCCTCCTCCTCCTCTTCTTCTTCTTCTTCTTCTTCTTCTTCTTCTTCTTCTTCTTCTTCTTCTTCTTCTTCTTCTTCTTCTTCTTCTTCTTCTTCTTCTTCTCCTTCTTCTCCTTCTCCTCCTCCTCCTTCTTCTTTCTCTTCTTCTTCTCCTTCTCCTCCTCCTTTTCCTTCTTCTTTTCTTCTCCTTCTTCTTTTCTTCTTCCTCCTCCCTTACTTCTTATTCTTACTCTTCATCTCCTCCTTCTTCCTTTTCTTCTTCTTCCTTTTCTTCCCCTTCTTATTCTTCTTTCTTCTTCCTCTTCTTTATCTTCTCTTCTTTTTTATCTTCTCTCTTCCTCCTCCTAATTCTTCAATAACTATCTTTCAATATTTCAATATTTGAAATTCTGCATATTTTATTTTAAGCCTTTAAAAAATGTTGGTGTCTATTGGCTTCCAAAGAACCAAGGAACAAAAAAGACTAAGGACTCACAGCACACAGTCTGAGTTCTCTGCCCCACCAGCCACCTTGAGCAGTGTACATTACTGACTTAACGCTGTCCCTGGTCTTTAAAAATAACTCTTCACAGAAGCAAAAAATATAGCAACATGAGAGTGGTATTAAGGAGTTATTGGGTTGGACAGAACAAGTCAAAGTGGCTTTCCATCGGCATTTATTTGTATCTTTTTAAAAATAGGCAGTGTTCTCACTTGACTGAAAGAAGGGAAGGAGAAACACGAGAGAAGTATGTGCTAAATGCTTTTCATCATTTGTGGAGAGAGTAAAAACAATTCTGGCTCCAAGGAGGCCAAGACACACACACACCACTTCCTCTTAATAACATTTTGGGCTGGGCTGCATGGGTTTCACAAAATCAGGGAGGCTGAGGTCAAAGAGATTACCATCATCTGGTCTACCCAAAAGGCCTTTCTCCCAATCTGACAACTTGCTTGATGTGCTCCAAGGAGGGTGAACCCAACACTTTCCCAAAGCACCCAGTTTCTTCTTTTATATTCTGTAGTTTGAAGCATCTTTTTTTTTGTCAACTTTTGTAGCTTAAATGATCATTTTCTATTTTTACAGAATTAAAGAACACATATTATTAAAGAGAATACATATAGTTTGAATCATATTTTTACTATTTTGTAGCGTGTCTTTTTATTCTGAATTTGGGGACCACCAAAATAATGACGATTTCCTATACATATAACGTAAAACCAAAAATGAGAATTCCGTGACAACGTGCAGACCTCTATTAATACAGCTTGCTTTTTTTTTTTTAAAGCATTTAATAAATTCCTCATGTTCCATTCAAAGCTGCTCGGTTTGCTCGAGTTTTCCTCTGAAATTCCTTCTCTTCTATTCATTTTTAGCAATGCTTCTCCTTCCCACTTTTCTTGCTCATCTTCCAGCAGGACCTTTTTTAGGGCACCTCAAGCTCAAGGTCTGGAGCCCTCCTCGTTCTCCTGCCAAACAGGTGTCATTTCATTCGGAAGGGAAGGGAGCCTTCTTTTGCCATACACGTTGATATTCTTTTTTCCTTTAGAAAAACTCTTTAGGTTCACAGTAATCTCTCAATCTTGCAGTGGTCTTTTTGTATCTCAGAACTCTGACCTGAACTCAGTGATGGACAGAAGCAGGACATAGAGTTTCAAGGCACAGACTCCCAAGAGTCACAGACAGAACTGGAAGGGATCTTAGAAGCCATGGAGCCCTACTCCCATTTTACAGATGCACGTGATCTTTGCCTTCCTCTGTGCACTATATATGGGAGTTGTTCACATGAAAGCAAGAAAAAAGATTATTATCAAACGGAATCTATTCTGATACCAAAAAGACTGTGGTGGGGTAGAAACAGAGCTAGTGTAAACAAAAAGATGACTCAGAGGAAGTTGACTCTAAGTAATGGAAAAAAAAACACTAGTTTTGGTCTTAAGATTATCTTTTTATCATTCTCTTTCTCCACTCCCTCACATTGCAAAGAGGTGAGGAATCATTAGAACAAAATATTGTGATAAGGAATATTTTTCTTTGTTACATGGAAGGATTCGATGGGGGTGGGGGTGGGCTAAAAAAAGAAGTGCAATATATTTTAAAAAGCATCAATAAAATTCATTTTAAGAGAGAAGTACTATAATTTAAAAAGTTAAGTTAATATAAAATTTATTGCACCCTTGCATCCACTGCCTCTCTAAAGCTCATGAAATGGGCCAGATTGGACTGGAGGGATGGAGAAGGCCGTCAGACTAAATGAACTCAAACATCTCTGCCCAATTTCAAATTTATAAGTGTATTATAAAGCTGAAATGGAATAATGGATGTGAAAATACTTGGGGAAGCTCCCATTTCAAATGTAGAATGTTATTAAAAGTAAAAGAGTATCCCCTCCTTGTTGTTATTGTTCAGTCCTTTTAATCATGTCTGACTCTTTGTGACTTCATTTGGAATTTTCCTGGTAAAGATACTGGAGTGGTTTGCTATTCCTTCTCCAGCCATTTCACAGATGGGAAACTGAGGCAAACGAGGTTAAGTGCTTTGCTCAGGGTAATAGCTAGGAAGTGTTTAAGGCTGCATTGGAACTCGGGTCTTCCTGATTCCGGACAAGGCACACAATGTATTCACAGTGCCTTCTAGTTGTAGGAGTAAAAACATTGAATCCATCTAGAATTGTCATAGTAAGAACCTACTGTGGGAAAGTGCTACAGTGGGCGCCATTCATACAAAAACAAGAGTTCCTGCTTCCAAGCAGCTTATTTTATGGGGGTGGGATAGCATACATACATACACAGCCACATATAAAAAGCAGACAAGATGTGGGAGAAGTGAGGATATTAAGGGAGGTCAAGAAGGAAAGGACTCATGTTGAGCCTATTCCGACAGGCAGAGGTGAGGAAAGACTCCTTTCCTGGCATGTGGGGTGGCCAACACAAAAGTGTGGAGATGGGAAATGGGGTGCCAGGCTCAGCAGCAGTGATAAAGCCCCTGGGGGAGCCGCAGAAGGGGAGGGCTGGGTATAAGGCTAGTTAGGTAGCGAAGGGCAGAGTGAGAGCCCAAGGGAAGGATGACCAAGGGGAGGAGATGCTGAAAGGTTTCGCCTTGGGGCCTTATCCAGCCTCTTCCTTCCAACTCATTGCCTCTGAGTCAGTGAGCCCGACTTCTGAAAGCCTGAGAATGGAACTAGTTTGAGGGTCACTTGGTGGAATGCTAAAGGAAAGGGAACTGAGAAGAGGGGGCGCAGAAGCTACTAAGAGCTGATTCTCGGAGCTGCCATTTAATGACCAGATAAAGGCTTTCCTCACCACGACGCCTTGAGCCGGAGTGGATGGGAGTGGACACTGGAATGTGCAAGGAAACGGTCTCAGGCCAGCAAGCGCCCGACACAGCGTGGAGGCCCAAGTCCCATATTCCAACATGTTTTTCATCACCCTGGCTCTCGAGAGGATAGAATGAGGAAGAATCTTTATGTATATTTTTCATCAGTCATCAGCTGGACAATGGGATGCCCACACTGAACGGGCACAGTTCCAGGCCCTGGAGGAAAAACAGCCTTGAAGCGCCCCAAGGAGCTTATTTTTTGCATCAATAATCCCGAACAGGACAGGCCTTAGATCCAGGCAGACTGGGGGGCTGCTTATGTAAGCCATGAGAAAGGCTCTGTTCCACTGGCCTGCCCAGGGCCTGGAAATCTACTATTATAAAGACATTCATTTGGATTAAGTATTTCCCTTTCCAGACAGATATTCCTGGGAGGGTTTAGAATGGAAAAGTTTGTACAGATGGGAAATCAGGCACGTGGGTAAAAAAAAAAAAAGAAAGAAAGAAAACTGATGACATTTCCTTGGTCACCTTTTCACAAGCTGTCACTAACACCTCGGTGGAAATTAGTTTCACAGATACTTCTAATCTGGACAAAACCCCAGGATCCCAGACACGGGAGGGGCCTCCGCTGTCTAGTCGAACCTTTCACCAAATGCAGCGATGCCCTCCAGAGCCAGCCAGCTCTGCTCCAACACCTCCAGGAACATGAAGCTCACTGCCCAATAAAGAACTCTCAGGGAACAGGAGGAATCTGAAACGAGCTTTTGGGCCCTCGGCACCATGGGGATACAAAGAAAAAAGTCAGGCTGTTTCTGCCTTCGAGGTTCTTACGTTCTATTAGAAAAGATAATGCACATTCATCTAAGTATATTTTAAAGTGAACTTTAAATACAATTTAAATGTATATTTTAATATACATTTTAAAATACATATTTTATATTATATATATTTAATAATATATTTTATGTATTTATATATTATGTTACATAAAATACATTTTTAAAATATATATCTTTAAAATTATATCTATTCTATTGAAAGTCTTTCCAATTCAATAAAGGCAAATGAAATTTGCTGTGTCAGTAGGGGTAAGGGGAATACTTAATACATTTAAGAGAAACCGGTATTCCAATCATAATCCCAACCCTTGGAGAAGAGAACAATGTCAAACAAGAGAGCCAGGAGACCTGGATTCTAGTCTTGACTTGGCCCTTTCTGTAAAATGTCCAATTAAAAAATATCCAATTTTTCAGTAAATTGTCTAAAAAGATAATTTTGAAGAAGGAAGACATGAAAGGACCTGGAAGGGCTCATAGATCTGGAGCTAAAAAGGATCCTTGAGGCTGTCTAGTCCAACCCCCTCAATTTTTAGACGGGGAGCCTAAGTGATGCTTGCCCAAAGTCAGAGGTAGAGTTAGGATTGGAACCCAAGCCCCCCACCTCTGATCCAGAAATGTGTTCCATTGCGCCCTTGTACCCACTGCCTCTCTGAACCTCATGAAATGGGCCAGATTGGACTGGAGGGGAGAAGAAGGTTGTCAGAATAAATGAACTCAAACATCTCTGCCCAATTTCAAATACTACCAGCATCCTATATGTGAGCAGCTGCTCTGTATCGATCCTAAGGAGGAATATGGCCTGGATCCCCTGTCTGAGACTCAGAGGCCCTTCCGAGCGAGGGCATCCCAATGGCCTCTGCACCCTTGCTGTATACCCACAGGCCTTAACTGAGTCTGTATTTACTCTCCATCTTTCACTGGCCCCTGTGCCTTAGCTCCTCAATCAGACTATGGATTCATCTGATGAGCCCAAGGTTCATATTTCCTTTTCTTGTCCAACTGACAGCATGAGCAAACAGCTGCTCAGTAAAAACCCACACTCTTTGACTTCATTAAAACTAAACTGTCAGGAGCCCTGGTTTCACTTCAGAAGTGTCACAGACCCCAAGGGGTAAAGAAGGCTGAGGGGAGTGGATCACAACATAATGTTCTCACTCTTTTTCTTGTTGTTCGCTTGCATTTTGTTTTCTTACTCATTTACTTTCTTTTTTGATCTGATTTTTCTTGTGCAGCAAGAGAATTGTATAAATATGTTTGTACATATTGGATGGCATTGGATATTGGCCCTACCTTGGCCCTTTCTGTACAATGAAGGCACGGCAGAGACAGATGACATCCCAGTTTCCCTCTAGCTCTATCATCCCATGACATCCTGACGGAGGCTGGGTCAATGGCCTTCATCCTTTCTGGAGCTCGGCTCCTAGAGCCTTCACATAGAAATGAAGCAAATTTCTGATTTGAGCCTTTTGTAGAGAGCTGTGACATCACTTCGTTTGGGCAACACGAGGCAGAGCTCTCCCAAGGTGAGGTCCTGAGCTTTTCCCCTTGCTCTCCAATCATTCACACCTGGGGCTCCTCCCTATCAGACTATTAACTATCTGACCTCAGAGACTGGGTCTTTCCCTTCTCAGGCTCTCAGGGGACCTCAGTACATGCTTCCTGGACTTAATTAACTTGTCTCCTTCCCAGAATTATCACAATTGCATCACTTGTTTAATGAGATAAATTCTATTGGAGAGAAATTGTTGTTCACTTGTTTCAGTTATGCTCAATTCTTTGTGACCCCAATTGGGGTTTTCTTGGTTAAGAAACTGGAGTAGTTTGTTATTTCCTTCTCCACTTCCTTTTACAGATGAGGAAACTGAGGCAAACAGGGTGAAGTGACTTGCCTAAGGTCACACTAGGGTTAGAGGCTAAATCTGAACTCAGGAAAATGATCTATCCACTGCTCCATTTAGCTGACCCCATTGGAGGAAATAGTTAAGTTATTTTTCTGTTGGATCAAAAATTACAGTTTGTAACTAGAGGATGCAGAGAGGTATGAACTGAAGGCACACGGTCAGGACTCGATAAATACTTGCTGACTTGAATTGAATTCTCATAAAAATAAATATCTCATGTTCTTGAACCATAAGAAACTGCAGAAAAAAAAGAAAAGCATGAGAAGTGATGTGAACTGATACAGAGTGAAGTAGGCAGAACCAGGAAAATTACGTACACATAAAAAATATATGTGCTATAAGCGGGAGAAGGGAAAAAATGGTGGCTCTCAGCTCAATCAGGGAGGATGCAGAGAACTGGAGGCGTTTAGGAGTAGGAACTGGCAGAGATCTAGGGAGATGTTCTACCCCCAGGACTCAGCAAGAAGCCTGGTGTCCAACAAACATCTACAATTAACAAGCGCTGATTAAGCACCTACTCTGTGCCAGGCTTGGTTTCTGGGCACACAGAGACAGAAGCAAAATAGATCCACACCTTGGGGAGCAATTCTGCAGAACAAACCCCTTAGGTTGGCGTTCAAGGCCCTCTACAACGTAGCTAAACCTACTTTGAGGAGATTATATTTTCTAAGGGATTTATTCCCTAAATACTGAGTATTTTTAATAGATGTTTATATTTCCAAATATATGAAAAATTAGTTTTTGCAAAACTTTGTGTTCCCATTTTTTCTCCCTCCTTCCCCTCCACCCCTCTCCCTAGATGGCAAGCAATCTGATATAAGTTAAGTATATACAATTCTTCTAAACATATTTCCATATTCATCATGCTGCACAAGAAAAATCAGATCAAAAAGAAAAAAAAACAAGCAAACAAATAACAATTTTTAAAAAGAGATGAAAATACTATGCTTTGATTCATTAAGTCTCCACAGTTTTCTCTCTGGATGCAGATGGCGTTTTTTATTCCAAATCTATTACATCAAGAACTTTCTAATATCCATAAGTATACTTTTCCATTCTCTAAAGTCTCTCTCTTCTAGCTTTAAGAGCCCTCCTCCTCCATGAAGTCTTCCCTGATATCGGCCCACACTGGGAAGCTCCCTTCTCTGAGGTTCTATTATACTAAGATCCCAAATCAATGTGTTCTAGGCACCTATCTTACTGCTAAGCAATATATTAAATTCTGGGGATACAAAGAAAGGAAAAAACCATATCTGGAGCTTAATAAATGTTTGTCAGTTGATTGAATACTGATTGATATATTGGGTAATGTTAGAAAGGTAGCAATGAAAATTTAATATTTTTCTTAAATATTAACTTTTACTTTAAATCCATGATGTTCCAAAACCTTTTTCCCCAAAGTGCTCTTCAGGTGATTAAAAAACACTAATTAAATTCAAAGTGTTACACAAACTAGATTGATTGTTTAATTAATGTCACTCAAGAAGATAACATGAATGTGCTTAACCAGACTCACTACCCTAGCCAGTCTGAGCATGATGATTCTCTCTTTTTTCATATCAAACTATCTTACCTGAGAGTTGACCAGGCGAAAGGTTGTCTTCTGTCCTACATCCTGCTCAAATTTTCTTGTGGGTGCACCATTAAATCTCATGACAGCATCATGACTGTCTGTAAATCACAGGAATATGAAAGAGACAGTGAGTGAGCTGAGATAGAGAAACCGAGCCAGAACATGCAGGTGCACAGGTGAGGGGGAGATGACAGGGATATCTCCCTTGTAAAGTCATGATAACGATCACTAAAGCCATCTAAGGATTCCAAGCCCACAAAATGTTAGTGACAGAAGGTAACAAAGACACCATCTAGTTCACTTGCTAATACTATAGATGAATAAATTAAGACCCAAAGAGCCTAATCATTTACCCAAAGTCAGATAGATGCCTAGAGGCAAAGCAAGGGTCAAAACTCAAAGGCACTGACTCTTCATTCCAAAATCTCTAAGTTAAAAACAAGTTTTCTAGATTTCTTGGCTTGGTTTTTTTTTTAAAGCTATTCCTTAAAATCAAATCCCTGGATTCAGTGAAGATTAAGGGAACATCACCATTTAAAAGTAATTAGTGAATTAGAATATAGAATAATAGTAGAATGGGAAGACATAAGGATGGGGTGGTGAAAGGAGATGTTTTAGTGTGCTTAGTGGCTTAGCAATACCAGATCTCAAAATGTATTACAAAGTAGTAAGCATGAAAACAAGCTGGTACTAGTTAAAAAAAAAAAGAGTGGTGGATCAGTGGAATATATTAACGAGACACAGTATACAGTAGTAAATGATTATAGTAATCTAATATTTGACAAACCCAAAGATCCAAGATTTGGGGGAAAATAAAAATCTCTATTTGACAAAAATTGGTGGGAAAATTGGAAAACAGTTTGGCAGAAATTAGGTCTACACCAACAATTCACATTGGATACTAAGGTGAAAATAGGTACATGATTTAGATATGAAAGATGATTATCATTGGCAAATTAAGGGAGCTTGGGCTATTTTACCTGTCAGATTTATGGATGTGGGAAAAATTTATGAATTAACAAGAAATAGAAAACATTACAGGATATAAAATGGACAATTCTGATTATATGAAATTTAAAAAGCTTTATACAAACAAAATCAATGCAGCCAAAATTGGAAGGAAAGCAGAAAACTGAGAAATGATATTTATAGCAAGTTTATCTGGCCTCATCTATTAACTTAGGGTGTATGTGTGTGTGTGTGTGTGTACATATATATATATATATATACATATATATATATGTATGTATGTATAATCTTCACATCTATTTATAGATAGACTTTTCCTTTGACTTAGGAGCAATGTTACTACTGGATCTCTATCCCAAAGAGATCAAAGAAAAAGAAAAAGAATCTTCTTGTGTAAAAAATATGTATAGCAGCTCTTTTTGTGGTGGCAAAGAATTAGAAACTGAGGGAGTACCCATCAATGGGGCTATGCTAACAAGTTGTGGTGTTTGATTGTGGTGGAATACTATTGTGCTCTAAGAAATGACAAGCAGGATGCTTTTAGAAAAACCTGGGAAGACTTACATGATCTGATCCAAAGTGAAATGAGCAGAACCAGGAGAACAATGTACACAATAACAGTATATTGTATCAACTGTGAATGACTAAGCTAATATCAGCAATACAATAATACAAGACAATTCTGAAGCACTTGATAAAAAATGCTATTCATCTCCTGAGAAAGAATGGAAGGAGTCTGAATGCAGATTGAAACATAATTTTTTTCATTTTCTTTATTATTCTTGGTTGTTTTTTTTTTAGTCTTTTGTTCTGTGTTTTCTTTTACAACATGGCTAATAATAGAAATGTTTTGCATGACTGAACATGTATAATCTACCAAATTTCTTAGCTTCTCAAGGAGGAAAATTAGAAAGATGTGAGAAAAAGATTATGGAATTCAAAAAAAAATTTTAATTAATGTTAAAAAATTCTTGTTTACATGTAATTGAGGAAAAATAAGAATTAAATGTTTAAAAAAAGAAGTAAAGTAAAATGAGCAGAACCAGGGAAGCAATATAAACACTATGACAACAATGATATAAATAGAAAGTATAATAGCAATGAAATACTGGAAATGGAATACAGTAAATTTAGTAATGACCAGCTTGTCCTCAATGAAGAGATAGTTCTCTGCAGAGATGGGGAGCCATGGGTGTAGGATATTACATATAATATAATATTTTTCGATATGTTGAAGTTTCTTCCTGTTTTTTCTATTCTCTTATAAGAGGAAGTGTTCTATTTTGCTAAAAGAAGGGGAAGTAGCTAAAATACAAGCTGATGCCATTTCTAATCTCGGACAAACCCTTAAACTTTCCTGAGCTTCAGTTTCTTTATTTGCAAAATGAAGGGGTTTGGTCTAGACAATTTTCAAGTTCTCTTCCAGCTCTAGATCCATGATCCTATTTATTTAGCAATTAAAGCTTTCACAATGGGGCTTAAACCAACCTTTCTAGCCCTGTCATACAGGATTGCCATCCTTTGTTCAGCTAAAGTGGCCTTTCTGCTGTTCCTCCCCTCCATTTCTCAACTCCACACCTTTGTACTGGGCTATTCCCCATTCCCAGAATTTACCTCCTTTTCATCTTTGCCTCTTAGAATTTTTTTGTTTCCTTAGAGTTCAATCCAAAGACCATTAAGGTCTTCCTCGATCCTTCTAGCCAATGGTGTCTTCTTCTCTCAGAAGAATTATCTTGTATATTATTTGCATATACTTTTATATATACATAATGACTCCATTATTACTAGAAAGTAAGTCCCTCGAAGGGAAGGACTGTTCAACTTTTGCCTCGATATTTCAAGGCCAGCCCAGTGTCGAACAAACCGAAGGGAATATTTGTTGATTTCTGGCAAAATCAATTCAATTGGAACTACATGTATGTCTATTTTCTTTTCCTCCTCACCGCGAATGTCTCCATCTTTACCCTCCTGTTCCACTTCATAAGCACCTTCATTCCTAGCTTTAGAAAGGAGTCTAGGAAATTGGAAATCCTTATTATAAGGAAATCTAGTTGGGTTCCTCAGCCCACAGATCTGACCTTAGAATTCTTCCAGGCAACATGTGACATTTTACAGGTGAGGAAGATGAGGTCCACTGAGAGGAAATTACATGCCTAGAGTTCAAGGTAGTAAGTGATAGGGATAAAATTTAAATCCAGGTTTTTTAACTCTAAAGACTCTAAATATAGGTCTCCTGGTGTCAACCAGGCTTAGAATTCTAATTCCCTTTGCTTTCCACTTCCCACAAAGTTATCAATTATAGTGAAGATTAAAATTGGGGAGACGGAAAGCTCAGAAATACTTCCCAATGTTGGAAAGTCTGACACTATATATTCTGCACCCACCTTGTAAAAAGGCAAAGAGGGGTATTTTATTAATCTTTTCTTTGAGACTAAACTTGGTCATTACCCTTTCAGACTATTTTAGTAAATAAAAATTCATTTGAAAAACCAAAATAAATAAATAAATAAATCTTCAAGATTGTTTTTTATCCCTTGACGGATGGATTACAAGGACACAGGGAAACATACACTGGCTGATTGTGTTCATTTACTTTGCCGGTCTTCCTCTTGGGGAAGAGTGCTCAAGTTATTGAATTGTGATATTAATGAAAAAAGATCATCAATCAACCATTGCAAAACACGGGAAAAAACAAAAAACAAACAAACAAAAAAGAAATTCTGAGGGATACAAATGGAGCAATTTTATTACTGCCGTGTTAACTAAAATCGTTTTCTTTGTTCTATTATGAAGTTGCCATGCATGAATACTTTCCATAGATAAAGAAACCTGAAAATATGACTACCGACCTCCTGGAGAGTTTTTGTTTTTAGATATATATGAAAATTACCATCTACACTCCCCCGCTTTGTATTTCTTAATAAGCTTCCTTCTGCTCTCTATTTGTTAAAAACCTTGTTTGCTGAACATAGATCTTTTAAAAACAAATCGTCCATAACCAGAGTCCACAGCTGTATACATAGCTCCATTTGGAGGGGTTTATTTGTATTTGGAATATCATTTGTGTTTGCTAGCCAATGTTAAGTTCATAATCCATTTCTGTAATGGATGGATAGACTCAGAAAGACCTGGGTCCATGTGCCTCTTGGGAATCCCCATTTGTAAATAATGTCTGCTTGGGAAGAAGCGGGCTGGGGGAGCGTGATTTCATCATCTTTACCGGATCCCACAGGGGGTCCAATTTTTTTTTCTCCTTTGTGCCCCTGAATTTGCCGTGAGGGCTGTTTTCCTGGCTTCCCATTTTGAAAGGAAAAAGAGACATATGACATCACCACCTGCTCTATTACCTCCTTTGCCTTGCCCCATGTCTCCATCTTTCTAAGATCATAATTTCCCCATTCACTGTTTTCCTTGGCTTGATTCGATTCGATGAAAAAAACAGCCCCTGGAAATACGGCTCTCTGAGCTGCATGCATTCTCTCCTTGCCACCTAAGATCTTGGTGTTTCATTTCCCTTATTAGTGGCAGAACGCCTCTTCCAGAAATAAGAGAAGGAGACGGAGGATTGGAACGGACTCAGAAAGTTATGAGACACCTAACTCCGAGGCCACTCCAACACTCTTAGACTCAGTTTCCCCATCTGTAACATCAGGGGGTTGGAATGGATAGCCTCTGACCTTTGGGCTAAGTCACAATCAATGATCCACATGGCTGGAGATTTCTGCAAGAATCTCCACATTTTGCTAGGCAGTTCTTATCTCAGCTTCGATCTCAACTTCAAGAAGCTTTTCCCAATCCCACTTAAATCTAGTACCTTCCCTCTATCATCATCTTCTACTTTTCTGGTTTCTCCATCTTGTCTCAACATAGCCGTGTGCATTAGGTTGTAAGCTCTTTAAGAGCAGAAGTCGTTTTTACCTTTCTTTGTATTTCCAGTTCTCAGCCCTGTGCCTGGGACACAGTAGGTGCTTAATAAGTGCTAGTGGACTTGATTTGGCTTCCCTTGTTTCATTCAGCTAAGAGAAGGCCTGACTTATTAGGGGAGCCAGAGCTTACAGATCGCTTTTGCCTCAATTGTTTGCTTCTGTATTTTTCTAGTAGGGTTCTAGAGTGTGGGAGCTAGAGAGTACCTGAGTCATCATGAAACCCACTGCAAGAAACAAAGCGCTGAGGAAGCAAGTGACTCGCCCGAGATCCCACTCCTGGGGGCTGAATCATGGTCAGAACCGCGGTTTCCCTGACCCCCCTCCTGTCAGAAGGACTCCACCCCCCGAGGTCGACATTCGTAAAGACCATGCCCCCTTTGTGCAGTGCTCACCTATTTCTTTGCCCAAGTTGGAAGCCTTCAGGGAGCCGGCGGATGACACAACGGCGCACGTGCCCAGCCGTCCAAAGGCGGCTCTGATGTTCTTCTGGGGCAGAGAGCTTTCCCACTCAGAGGTGTTGAAGGGGAAGTCCGTGGCCTCTATCATGGAGACTTTCACGCGACTGGCAAGCTGGCATAGCAAGGCAGCGTCACTGAGCTTCTTGGGCTGGCGCTCCCCTTTAAAGGTCACGTTATATTTGTTCATGTGCAAGTAGTTCTTCCTGACCTTCTGCAACCGGGGAGGAAGATTCTTGGAGGAGCTGTCCTCATCCCAGACCTTGCCGTTGTACCTGTTGGTCTGGGGTCTGTCCTTAGCGCCACTGGGGACACTGCTCCCCCTTGGAGAGTCTGCCATCGTGGTCACATACAAGGGCTTGGGCCCCAGCTTCCGAGCCAGGACTTGCAGGTTCCTGGGCAGGTGGAAGTTTTTTGATTCCAGTTTCAGGGACATCGAGTAGCCTTTCTTGGATTCATTCCACACACAGATAGTGAGGAAGAGGAGAAAGGCCAGGAGCCCATATATAATCTTTTTGAAGAAGTTGATATGGACCATACTGACACATACGGTGTCCCCGGGCCCAGCGTAAGAAGTCACTCCTAGAAGTTGGAGAAGGGGAAAAAATAATCAAGACACTCTCAGTCACACCGGAACCATCTGTGGTCACCGAAACAAACAGCAGGCTGGTCTCTCACCCCTTATTAAGTAACGGGGAAGAAATGAGAGAAGATGTCAGCCTCAAGACTTCTGGGGGAGGGAGGGCAGCAGGAACACAAGAATTAGTGGCTAGTGACAGATGAAAAAATAAGAAAAAATGAGAACATCATTAAAAACTACACAGAAATAAAAAACAACAAAAAGAAAATTTTCAAAGGCATACAGATCAAACAAACCAGGGCAATTCTGTTATTACTTTGTTTTATCAAATAAATTTCACTAATATTTTTGGTTTATATGTTGCCTGGGTTTCCACTTAGATCCATCCCTTCCTCTCCCTCTTCTCAGAGGGCTATCCCTTATAACAAAGAGCTCTTTAATAGAAAAGAAAAACAAGGAAGGGGAAAAAATCAGCAATATGCTTTAATATGTCAAAAAAAATTCTGACAGAAAATGCAATCCTTCATATCTGAGGCCCTACAAAGGATGGAAGTGGGAAGTGTATCTTGCCACATCTCCTTTTTAGGATCAAATTTTTCCTTTGTAATTTGGTCCCATTCATTTTTTTAATTGTTTTCTCTGCTTGTCCCCATTTATACTTTCCATAATTATAATAGATATTGTGTTCTTGGCTTTTGTAATAGAATTATCAATTTGTCTATCATCCTCCTTTCCGTTCACCTCCACATAACTGAAATATCAATGTTATAGATGGCTGTGATGTTGATTTTTTTTGTAATTTGGTCCCATTCATTTTTTAATTGTTTTCTTTGGCTGTCCTCATTTATACTTTCTATGATCATAATAGATATTGCGTTCTTGGCTCTTGTAATAGAATTTATTTTTGTTCATCTCTATATAATTGAACTATCAATGTTATAGATGGCTGTGATGTTGATTTTTTTGTAATCTGGTCCCATTCATTTTTAAATCGTTTTCTTTGGTTGTCCTCATTTATGCTTTCTATGATCATAATAGAATTTATCAATTTGTCTCCCATCCTCCTTTCTGTTCATCTCTACATGAAGAAATATCAATGTTATAGATGGCTGTGATGTTGATTTTTTTGTAATCTGGTCCCATTCATTTTTTAAATTGTTTTCTGTGTCCTCACTTATACTTTCTATGATCAAAATAGATATTGTGTTCTTGGCTCTTGTAATAGAATTTATCAATTTGTCTACCGGCCTCCTTTCTGTTCAGCTCTACATAACTGAAATATCAATGTTTTAGATGGCTGTGATGATTTAATTTCTTAAGATAAGGAAATAATATGGCAGCTCATGAACCTGCATGCAGCCTCTGGGAGGCTGAGAATTCTTGTTCAGATGTCATTTGGATTAGATGGCTGACGAGATAGCTTTTGACTTGGAGATTCTAGGATTGTGTGGTGAGCTTTAGGGCACTGGCTTTTAAATCAGATAAGTCCGGGAAAGATCTCAGGAATTTGTAATGACCTTGAGCACTAGAAGAGAGGGTGTGTAAGATCCCTTCCAATTCTAGATCGATCCCATAACCATGAAGTCCCTTTGAAAGCAGGAGCCTAGGAAGAGACCCTCATAAAGGTAAGGACACAGAAATGAGGGAGAAGAGCAGAAAGCAAGACCATAGAATCGCTTTCTAAGAAGGCACTGCCCTCTTGCCTTTGTCTAGGTGGGAGACTCTGGATATGGAACATAATGCATAATACCATGCTTGGTTGATGAGCTAATTAGCTCATTAGAGCTAATTTTTTTGAACTGGGTTTCTCCCCCTTTCTTTTCTTCTTTGTCTGAGGGGATGGTTCTCTGGGAGGAGGAGCAGAGGAGAGCTGCTGTGGGAAATGTAAATTGTAGCCAAAAAAAAATTTCTTTTAAATAAAAAAAGAATATCTTACTGGCAATGCTGGTAGAAACCAATACTCAATGGGACGGCCTTGAACGATCGCCCTGAAAACTGGAATAGCATGCACTTTGTCCATACTTGTTGGGCAATTGGTTAAGAGCTTTGAGTATTTTGAACCCAAACAGTGACCGGAACTGTTGGTCAGGATTTGCAAAGGCACCAGGATGGCACCCTTTGGAACTTTTATGCAGTCCACTAAAATTCAGCGAATTCAAGCAGCCACCACTGGGCTTTCTCAGGCCTTCAGGGAAACTGCCATCTTCTGCATCACTGCAGACTTTTCCCCAGCCTCTTCCCCAGCATCTTCCTCCCCCTGCCGATTATCTCCCATAATCCTGTCTGAATCTCACTTTTACAAAGGCTTTGCATGGGACTATGAGCTCCCTGAGGATTTTTTTTGCAATGCCAGCCTTTCATACAGTACCCAGCACATTATTGTTCAGACTCTCTCAGACCCTATTTAAGGCTTTCTCAGCAGACATATTAGAGCAGCTTGCCATTTCCTGCTCCAGCTCATTTTACAGATGAGGAAACTGAGGCAGAGTTAAGTGACTTACCTAGGGTCACTCAAGTAGTAAATATATGAGGCTGGATTTGAATTCAGGAAGATGAGTCTTCTTGGCTCTAAGCCTAGTGCTCTGTACCCTGTGGCACCACCTAGCTGCCCAGCACATAGTAGGTGCATAATTAATGCTAGTTTTTTTTTTTTTTTTTTTTCTGAGCCAATTGGGGTTAAGTGACTTGCCCAGGATCACACAGCTAAGAAGTATTGAGTGTCTGAGGCCAGATTTGAACTCAGGTCCTCCTGACTTCAGGGCTGGTGCTCTGTCCACTGCGTCACCTAGTTGCTCCTATTAATGCTAGTTTAATAACTGCATAATGAAGCTGGGCCAGATGGCCTCTAAGGGCCCTACAAATCAGTGATCCCATAACCTGGATTCAAATCCTGCCTCTGCCATTTACTGCCTGTATTACCTTGGGACAAAGTCCCTTCATCTCAGTTTCATCACCTATAAAATAACTGGATTATTTGGTTCCGTCTGGTGATAAAGTTATGGTCTTTAATCCTAGAGAGGCCTAATAAGGCTGTCTACCCCACAGGGATATTGTAAGGGAAATGAGATCATGTCTATAAAAATGTTTGGTAAACTATGAAATGTGATACAAAAGTAGAGCAGTAGAATATTCTTATGTCATCATCTCTATGGTAAACACCAGTCTCTCCATCTCGATTTTATTTCAAAAACAACATGGCCCAGCCCTGGGAGAGTAAAGGGAAACCAGGAAAGGGATTCGCTTTGTCACTTGGAAGCTGATGGGAAAGTTTAGTACTAATTTAAAGAAGACAGTATGGAAAAGTGGGGGGGAAAAGAGACTGAAAAATCTCTAGATTCTTAAATTTCTTCCCACTTCTAAAAAGTCCCACGGCGACCCCAATAACACAGGAGTTTCAAAATACCTAAAGTGGCCAAAGAGAACAGCAAAGAGAACTGGAGCTGCCTCGGGATTAAGACATTTTCATCAGGAGGCTTGAAATTGAATACATATTGATAAATGTGGAAATGCATTTAGAAGAATCGCACATGTTTAACCTAATTGGATTGATTGACGTCTAGGGGAGGGGGGAAGGAGAAAAACATGGAGCCGAGGTTAGGCGAAGGTGAATGTTGAAAACTATCTTTACGATATTTTGAAAAATAAAAAGCTAATATATATATATTATGTCTATATGTATATGTATATATATAGAGAGAGAAACTGAATGAACATGTGATGCTATGGTCAAGTGTGTTTCCTCTGGGGAAAATGAGATGAAGGTATGAGAAAGGAAAGTGAGAGCCCAGTGTTCGCAGGAAGGTGTGAAATTCTATTTTAGAAGAATAGGGGGGAGGATGAGGGAGCTCTAGAGTAGTTTTAACAACGGAAAGATGGCCCACCATCTTTCTGGGAAGACCCAGATTAGATTAGGGAGATTAGAGAGTGTGGAATTCTGGGAGGAAGCCTACCAGTTGACGAGATGAAGAACCAGGAATTAGAATGCCCCGAAGAGACCACTGAATGCGAGAGTGGAATTAAGGAAAAGGCTGTAGCTCCTTCCTATGAACCCCACTCCCACGTGCCCGTTACCTGCAGCTGACTAATGCCCTCGGACCAGCAGAGATGTGCTTATTATCCTCAGGGATGGAGAGGGTTTTCTCTGGAGGCAGCCGGCCTCCCCATCTGGGACTAGTCCAGTGTCCACAAAGGGAGAGGAGTAGGAGAAAGAGCCCTCGGGAGCCGTCCCGGCCTCTAAAAAGGGAGGAGGGCCGGAGCTAGGTGGCCCGGGATAGGGCTAGAGGTGCCTGCATCAGCTCAGAGCCCAGGGTTAAACATTAATGGCACAGGGCTCCCTGGCGGTGGTTCCTGGTCTTTGGGGGACAGAATTAGCATCTGGCACATCTCCCATCAGCTGGGAGGACTGATGCAACAAGGAAGAGCCAGTATGTAGAATGCGTTCTCACTGACAGCCAGAGAGCCAGCCTCAGAACTAGGAAAATCCAGGCCTGCCTCGCCTGCATCCTGGCCGAGCAACTCTGGGCAATTCATCGAACCTCTCAATGCCCAGGCAACTCCCTAACAGTCAGATTTCTGACAAGGTGCCACCCTGCCATGGCAGAATCTGGGAGATTCTGATGGGGCCAGCAAGCTCTTCATCCCTGCTGGATGAGCTCCCCAAAGAACCTCATGGCAAATCTACACCTCTTAAAAAAATGATAATAATATGCTAATGTTTGCAGAGGCCTTGAACTTCTGCAAAGTGCTTTCTATGCAGACTCTTGTCCTTCGTTCTCAAAAAAGGATGCTTTCCATGTATGATCTCATTGGATGCTCAAAAAAATTTTGTGGGCTAGGTGATTTTTAAAAAATTTTTACATATAAATAAAAAATTAATAAATAATTTTAAAAGGACATATAAATAAAAATTAATAAATAAAATTTACATAGAAATAAAAATGAATAAAAAATAAAATTATTAACATATCACATGTCAGTAATATATAATTATATTCAATAAAATAATTTTAAAATTTGTTGACTGCTTTTGCTCTTGCGTCACCTACATTTCCTGATGCGTCCTGCCTTCTCCTAGCGAGCCACATTTATAACAAAGAACAGAAAGGGCAGGAGTTGGGGGATGGCTGAGCAGAACCAACCAATTGTAGAAGTCTTGACATTTTACGTGAGGCTCTGCATCCAGAGTCTCCCACCTCTGCGAAGAAGTCTCCCTGGAGCAAAAACTAAACTCCAAAAGAGATCACAAAAAGGGAACGCTCATTCTCTCTAGGATTCAATCTATCAAAGGTCGGTGCTATAACTATTCCCATTTTGCAGATAATAAAACTGAGGTCCAGAGAGATAAAGTGACTTGGCTGTGGACACCGAGTCAGGGAAGAGTCTAAGAAAAGGAACAAAGGACTCTCTGACTCCAAGTCTATCCCTCTAACCACCAGGGCACACTGCCTCCCCAAAAGCCACCTTACAACACGAAACTCAAGACAGACCTCAAAGTAAGGCCTTGGATGTGATGAGAGAAAGCCTGCAGCCTCTGTGACCTGGATTGAAGCAGGATCAGTGGAGAAAACAAACGTGAAATTATCGATTTTCGTAGGCCAAAGGCTCAGGGCTCTGAACCCAACCCCATTAGTGTAAGGCAAACTTAAAACTGCCATTTTTGGACAGCCTTCCCTCAATCTATCACTATACACTGACTGAGACGTTCATCCTAAAGGATGTGACCATCTGGACATAGAAATAAATATGGACTATTGTGGGGAGAGAGACATTAGGAGCCGGGGTCATCAGAGGAGGGATCTCGGAGGTCATCTAGCCTAACCTCCATTATTTTACATATGAAGAAACTGAGACCCAGAGAATGACTTGGGTAACAAAAAGCATCGGCTACAGAATTTGAACCCAGCACCTTTGACTCCAGAGCCCATGATTATTTTCCCATGATGTAAGGTGCACTACAGCAGACTTTATTTATTTATTTATATTATTTAGCAGACTAAATGTCCCTCTCAACACCCAAGACAGAACCCAATTCTGCAGAAGGAAATAAAGCAGAGCAGAGAGGGGCAAGATCCTCCCCTCTCTTAATCTGGGCAAAATAAGTTGATTATTATTATAACTAGTAGTAGGAATAATACTATCACAAACCTAAATGTATTATAATAGTAACAGAACAAAAAAAGTGATTAAATAAAATGTTTAAATAAAAATAATTATGATAACAAGAAGAATACACTCTCGGGTTTGCAAAGCTTAAAAAATATTATTTCATTTGGGCTTCCTCACAACAATCCTCTGAGAGGAATGCTATTCTTAATTGCATTTTTTAGAGAAGGAAACTAAGGCAAATAGAGGTTCAATGAAGTGAGTGTTGGGCCTGGAATCAGGAAGAATTGAATTCAAATTTCGCCTCAGACACTTCCCAGATGTGTGACCTTGGGTATGTCACTTAATCCTATTTGCCTCAGTTTCCTCATATATAAAAATGAGCCAGAGAAGGAAATAGCAAGCCACTCCAGTATTCTTGCCAAGAAAACAACAAATAGGGTCTCAAAGAGTCGGATATGACCGAAGCGGCTGAAGAAAACCAAAAAGACTTGCTGAGGATCACACGGCTAGCAATAATTTAAGGCAGGCATCTGGGGAGGGGGTGGGGGAAGGAGGGGAGAAATTGGAACAAAAGGTTTGGCAATTGCCAATGTTATAAAATTACCCATGTGTATATCTGGTAAATAAAAAGCTATAATAAATTTTAAAAATAATTTAAGGCAGGATTGGACTCAGATCTTCCTGAACCCCGAGACACCATGGAATCTAGCTGCCTCTAATAACGCAGAGTAAGTTCCTATTTCTCGATAGCTCTTGTTTATCATGGCATGGAAGAAGACTTGGCCTTTGCCATCCTGATTCCTATGCAAGGGGTATCTGTTGTCCAAAGCCCGGCCGATGCGAGCACGAGAGGAAGAGCTGTTCAAATTTGGACCTTGGGATCCACAAAACAGACAAAATCCCCACATGACCTGGAGCTGTGCATTGCGGATAGAATTGTCTCTCCTTCCCCAGAATTGGCGCTGATCAAAGGGTCGCCTCATGAGCTATCATCTCCCCCCAATCACCTCCTCTACCCTCCATCTACTCTTTCTGGAAAGATTCACAAGGACAAATTAAATATCTAGAGAGGACATGATGGATAGATCTTCATATACTCTCTTGAAAAAAAAGTACATACAACGCAATTTTAAGTTCAATCTATCATTAATATTTCTATCACTTTATCTTTAGATAGCCAACAGAATAATAAATTAAGCTCTTATGTGTAGCATTTGCTTTTTTCTGCGGTGAAAATGCTCACATTGAAAATTTATTTTTTTCTCACAAGTGTTTTATTTTTTCCGATTACACATAAAAATATTTTTAACATTGATTTTTATAAGATTTTGAGTTCCAATTTTTTTCTCTCTTCCTTCTCCTTTCCCCGAGATAGCAAGCAATCTGAAATAGGTTACAAATGTACAATCATATTAAACAGATATATCTATATCAATCTATCTCTAGATCAATCTATCTCCATATCTACATCTATCTCTGTCTCTATGTTTCTCTGTCTCTCTCTCTGTGTCTGTCTTTTTCTCTCTGGATATGTCCCTCTCTCTTTATCAAGACTAATCTCAATATAGAGGCAGATAGTGGCAAAGATCCTAGATCCGGAATTGAGATGATTCCTGATTCCAGTCCTATCCCAAATCCTGAATAACTGTGCGATTCTGGGCTAGTCCCTTAGTTTCCTATCATGGAATAGTGACTCTTGGGACAGAGCTTCAAATCCAACCTCAGATATTTCTTATACCTGTAACGTCGGACAAGCCACTTCCTATCCCTGTGCCTCAGTTTCCCTTGGATGATGAAGATACAAAGACTGGACGTGCTAAAGCCCAAAGTGATGAGACAGAATTAAGTGCTACAAAAACTCCGAAGGGGTCAAGCTCCCTTAGGACGAGGGGCTAGGGCTGGGGATCTTCTGTCTCCCTCCTATTAAAAGAGGTGGCTGGTCTACCTGATCTCTGAGGCTTTTTCCAGCTCTAAATCTGACTTTCAAAGGAACAGGATGAGTAACATAACAGCAATCTTGTCATGCTTTGATCTCCGACACTATTTATTTTCATTTCTGGGAATCGTGATTTTCAAAGAATCTTAGACAAGAGTAAGTCCAAAATGCACAGGGCCTAAGGCCACACTCTGCAGAACTGTCTAAAGAGTTAATGGCTCCCTCTCACTCGACCCTCTTCCTCCCAGACGCAGCCATTGAAAATCCATTCACATCCTCACTGTAAAATGGACCCTGCTCTCGGCTGGCATCCTTCCCGTGCGATTCCCGGTTAAGATTCGTGCTACACTTGACCCCCTGTGCTGGGAGCCGGGGATACAGGAGGAGGGCAAGACCCTGGTCCAAAGGAGCTCCATCCCATCCAATTTCTGTCTGCCCCACAAAGAGTACCAGCTGTGTTGGGTGATGGAGCTGTGTTTGTCTTATAGAAGACCCGGCCCACCTGGGCATCGGGGATATAAAGAGCCAGAACGCCAACGACTCTGCTAAACTCCAGTGACAAGACATTTGGAAGGGCTGTGGGAATCCCAGAGGGCCAAGCTGGGGGGGGGGCGTCTTTCCATCCCTCACAGGAACAGTGTTCCCCTCCCTAATCCCACAGCGCAAGCCACAGATCCTGAGCCTGTGCTCCCGCCCTCCCTTTTGCACCGCATTTCTCCCTGCTCGAGTATTTCTCTCTTGGATTACCATTCATGCATTCTGTATGCATCTTGCGCGTCCTGATTTCTAACACACGACCTCTCCCACGTGAGTTCCCTGGAAGAGGGGCAGTAGCCTTTCTCAGTACCCCTCTGCTTAGCACAATGTAAGTGCTTAATAAATGGGTCATTGATCAATTAACTGCAAGATGAAACCTTTTGTCAGGCGAGTTGTGTAGAAGAGTGTTGTGTGAATATGGGTCAGATTCGGTATTTTCTGAGGTCTCAGATCTAAGATTTGCTGAGCCTGAAATAAGGAGAAAGGGACAAAGGAGGCTAAGAACTGAAGGGTTTCTGGACCATCTACGAACCTCGATTTAATTCTTGTAGCTGAATTGGGCATTAACCAACTGACCACTGGGCAACGGGTCGCTAGCCTTCTGACCTGCATCGACTTTACTACTCTTGCTATGAACAAACCTCCAGAAGACCTACAGCTACAGACGGGGTCTCCTTCATTATGGGCCCCAAGGCCCTTCCAGCAAATAGATCCGGCCTCTACTTCTCCTTCCAGCTCCTCTGAGCCTACAATCTATGTGTTCCATTGGTGAGAACTAAGGCAAAGTCAAATGAAAACAAGGAGGAATCCAGACATAATATCCAGTATAATTTTAGCATCTCTAATCGGATTTTGCTGCCATATCCTGTTGCTGCCCCAAAGCAGGAAATGGACAAAGTAAATATGATGGCTTGCCAGGGAAGTTTCGTTGAGGAAAGACAATCCACAGCCAGGACTCGGACAAAAAAAAGCCTTGTGACCACCTGAGCTAGCAAACACTTAGATCACCTGAAACATGGAGACTTATCAGTCAAAAATGTCAGTTGTGGGGTACAACAGGGCTGGTAAAACACGCAGAGGAAGGAGATGGGAGACGACACATGACAGTGAAAAATGAGGTAAGCGAGAGAAATGACGCCTCGGAACACATGCCAATCCTACAAGATTCCAGGAGAGAAAAGAAAATGGATTTAACTTGATTCAGCCATCCCTGAGCATGAGGCAGGGCTCTGAGCCAATGGCACTTTATGAAAGGTCCGGGTCCCCCCAATGAAGTCCGGGTGCCCCCTCACATTCTGAGATGCCCCCTTTTGCTTGTTTTTACAGGATCTGACACCCAAATATTGAAGAGGCATGTTTTAAAAACAGAATTTCACTGGCTAACAGGCCTTGCTCTTGAGGGCCAATAATGACATATCAGCAGAGGGGTCACAGGCTGGTGAAACATGGGGTTTCTCCGCTAAGCGGTCACAAGACAGCCGCCTGTCCGTCTTGAACGAGAGAATTCAGTCCAGAGGCACAAAAATAAGTTGGAGACCTTTGCAGAGCATCAAAGCATCCCACCCATGCTGGGTTTGGAAGTGGAACTCGAGCACAACAGGATGGAGTTAGCTTCGTCAGCGTTCTCGTTATTGCACAAGCCAGTCTCCAGACTCGGTAAACAAGTAGTGAACGTTACATTACAGTCTGGGGCCCACTCTAAGAATCCAACGGATAATACTGCTTGGAAAAGGATAAGGGCCCAAATGAATTATTTCTCACAGCAAACAAAGCAGAGGGAAAGCAAAGGCTCACTGTGCTATGGAGGACATCCTACACCAGACACATGTACATCCCCCTCCCCCAAACACACACAGAGTAGAGGCACTCCTTAACAACAGAGGCTCTGCTGTGGCTGGCCCACATGACACCTTCTCAATGGTATCCCAGCCTCCCCTCCCCTCCAAAAAGGTGAACAGCAATC
>NC_133620.1:467475329-467487829 GCF_048593235.1 Sminthopsis crassicaudata | reverse complement strand
GACTATGTCTTTGGAGGAAAGGACCTTAACTTTTACAGGGAAAATAAACCAAGAAAAACTTATTTAGGGATAAAAAGAAAACAGCTCTGTTCTTATGCATGTCTGCTAAATAATCAGGACAGGAAAACAATATGCTTATTTCCATCTCATCCAGCCATATCCCTTATAAAGTTGTGCTGAACAGGGTTCCACAGTATCTTCATCAATACTAAATCCTATTTAAATTACAAATGCACCTCGGGAACATCATTCTACTGGCCTCATTGATCATTGGTCCCTCAGATCTAAAGGCCCTCTATGGTACCCAACCTAATGTTTTGCTGAAACCAGTGTTAAATGTGTCTGTATTGTTATCTACCTTTTTATATATGACTCTTTTCACCTTGGTAGAATATAAATTCTTGAGTAAGAATAATGTTTTAGTTCTTTATTATCAGCAAATGAATCAATGAATGTCTTTAGATCTCTCCCATTTCATCTCTGACTCTTAGAATCCCTGGTTTCCTTTAAGACTCAGCTCAAGCACCCCTTCTCTCAGGTGCATTTCCTTATCCCCAACCCACATCCCAGCTCCTAGTGCCTTCTCTTCTAAGGATATCTTCCATTTCCCAATCTTGAACAGACTTTGTAATGTACATGTGTCTCCTCTGTTAGAACACGAGCTTCTAAAGAGTGAGGAGTGTTTTGTTTTATTTTTGTTTTGTTTTTTCTTTGTATTCCCAGCACTTGACATGGCACCTGGGATGCTATGAAAACATAATACTGCTTGCTTGCTTGATGAATTGGCTAATTGAATTTACCTATATGAAGAAGTCTATCTCTCCATCCCCAACCCAACAAGCACATTCTTAATCCTGCTTTTATTTTTTAGTATATAGTAATTTATTTTCTTTTAGTTTTTATTAATATTTTAAATCATCTTCATTTCAAAATATATTCTTTCTCCCTCCTCAAAAGAATAAAACCTTGTAATACATACTAAAATAAGAGGGCAATAAAAACACTCTAGCAAAGCTAGACAATGGTCTAGACTACATCACTGATGCAAAGTCTGACACGCCTACATAGAGTTGGATGTAGCACTCCACTGCACACTCTGCCAATTCTGTTCTAACAGTGAAGATCTGTTCCCTGGTACATTGAGAGAGCCCTGAGTCCTTTGGATCATGGTTTTTATTCACCTTCTTCATTCCCTTTTTTCCTTTATTTCCACTGTGCTTAAAGAATCAGATTTAATATCTTAGTGCTATTGATGTGAAGGTTGTTGGAGAGAGATTAAAAATGAAGAATAAATAGAGATCAGGTTATCCTAGATTTAGATAGAGTAGAATGGGACTTCATTGGTCAACTAAGCCATCTCATTCTAGGGAAACTGAGACCTCCAGAGATAACTGACTTGCTCTGGGTTGTGCAAGCAGCAAGTGAAACACCAGGATCTATGAGAGACTGGTGCCTTTGAGCTGTGCTATTCACGTGTTCATAATATCAGTCAGATGAGTTCCTGACCATCATCAAGTGACAATTCCTATTTCTATTTACCTTTACATTGTACAAACTACTTTCCTCATCACAGACCTATGAAGTCAATAGTATTATGTACCATTTTACAGACAAATATTAAGTCATTTGCACAGTAGGGATTTGAACCCATGTATCTCTTGATTTTAAGTATAGTGTTATTTCTGGTATTTTATGCTATAATTATCCGATTAATTAATATCCAATAGATCAATAAGCATTTATTAAGCACCTGCCATGGACCAGCCACTGTGTTGGGGAGGTGTTATATTATCTCTTGGGATTTTGTAATGGGGTTGGAAAGGGAGTTTTTCAGGACCCTTTAGAACAGGCTTTCTCCCACAACCTCTCCAATTTCCCCCATTAACTTCAATCAGAATCTGATATTAATTTGAGAAAAGTTCCAAGTATAACAATCCATAAGAAGATATTCTAAAAATGTGGACTTGCTCTTATGGAACCTTCAAAATTATTTATCCCATTCTCCACACCTTATAGATCAAGAAAGAGGTTAAATGATTTGCCCAGCAAGTCACAGCCAAATTAGGACCATGCATCCTGACTCTCAGTGCAGCTGAGCCAAAATATAGGAATTGAGATTCTCCCATTCCAGTGATAGGGAAGCATTGTACTGTATCCATAGTGCTCTAATGAAGAATGGTAAACAGTAGGCCATGTGAAAGAAGCATGGTATGGTACAATGGTTCCCAAAGTACAGCAGATCTCCAAGTTCTTTGCATGGGTCCATGAGACCAAAACTATGTTCATTATAATAAGATGTTTTAGTTTTTGTTATGGTAAATATGATAGATATAATCCACATGAAAGGAAGCTCTTCTGGGAGCATTAATAATTTCTAAGAGTATAAAGGGGTCTGTAAACAAAAAGTTTAAGAATCACTGGTATGGTGGAAGAAGTGTGCTAAATTAAAAGTCAAGAAAACCTGGGTGTGACTAGCTTGATATGCAACCTTGAAGTTGTTTTACCTCATTGCACCTCCATTCTTCATAAAATAAGAAATAAAACATGTTTAAGGTTCCTTCCATCCATGATTCTGTTTTGTAAAGCAGATAGTGGTAAGAATATTGTAACTAGTGGGTGTGATCTATGTTAGCATCAATTTTCATTATTTATCTGGAGTGTAACTAAACCTTTCTGAACTCTTTAAGTTTCCTCATTTGAAAAATGAAGGAATTGGGCTAAACGACCTCTGAGGAATCCTCTGACTCTAAATTTATGATTCTGTGGCACAGATTTTATTTTAACCCAAGGTAAAGGCTTAGCTAAATAAATATCTCATCTAGACATTCACCATGCTTCTCTAATAAAGGCTTTCTGTAGATGGGAGAAGAAATACAAATGATAACACATCATGGCCACATTGGCTAAAGTGATCCATTAAATGAAGATGCATTAAAAAGATTTAGGGGCTTGACTAGAAATAAGAAATTTAGCTACCACCTTTCTGGTATCCTCTGCCTTTTTTAGAATCCATTAGCATGGTTATTGCTCGATGATGAACACCATCAGTGTTGATATCTTCACTCCTCCATAGAGGATCTTTCTATCTTTCCTACATCTCCTATAATTCTGGCTTGAGGAAGATTCACGAAAGTATGTGAAGACTTCTCCCAGCCTTAAAGGTGGCTGAAGCAGGAGCCATGGAGCACTTAGAGCTGGGACACATACTGACAATACCAAGGTCATCCATTGCCTTCCAGCCCATTGAAGTTGTCTTGACATCTGTCTTACCACCGTACTTCAGTGACTGGAAGAGTGAGGCTGAAGGTTTTGTGTCGCTCTTCTCTGCTTAAATCAAATTCATGCACATGTCAAGACATCACCCTGTGATATCATTGATCCTCTTCAAAAATGAAGGGCAAACAGCAAACAACGATAATCCTGACTAAAAACAGTCTTGTTTCCTGCTTCACTGATTTTCTTTGGATCAGTAACTTTTTCCATATGAAGACTATAGAGTACATAAAACAGTTTATCCAGAACTCTCCCTTTTAGTTTTCACATGCTCCTAATTTTCAAATTAAATTCTCTTGTTTTCATAGACTTCATAAAGAAACAATTTGATTAATCCCCTTCAACATTTCAAAAACTCTCAGTCTGGTCACTGGGAGATTCCTTTTCAAATAAGAGGTTGCCAAACTTCCTCAGCCTTTCTTCATAATTTCCAGATGAAAGAAGAGATTTTATCTTCATTCTTGCTGTCTTGTTTCCTCAGGGATAATCCTATTCTTCCAATAGTAAACCGTACCAAATACAATGTACTAGATGAGATCTTACCAATGTCCCATATAATACTCGTATCATTTTGATTTATAATCTGTTTCTCTGGTAACCCAGCATCCTGTTCACCTTTCTCATACATCTGTGCATTAGACTGCAACCTTTGGGAGGATACTTAGAGAAACATTTTCCAGACATATGAATCCACATTTATATGCATTTATCCTTTGCAGAGTAAGGTATTTAACAAAAGTCATTTTACATTTGATTGCACTGTGTAGTATAATCAAATCACTTCCTGGCTCGTTCTTTGGTATAATTTGTAATGTTCTTAAAGTCTTATTTTCTAACAGTATCCAGATCTCTTGTGCAGATGAAGAAAAGCTGACTTTGCTAGATATAACTTATGAGTACCTAACTACTTTTTCTTTTGAATAGAATTGACCCTCATTTTGTTTTCTTTTTTCTTTCTTTTTTCCCTTGAAGAAACTAGTCATTTAACAGAGTTGACTTGAATTGGTTGGTTGGTACTATGGCCACAAAGTCTGAAAAGGCCTCCATCTCCAAAGCCTCGAGTTTATAGGCGTGGGAATGTTCCTACGAGTCCTGAAATGCTATCAAGGAGGGATGGAGAAAAGCAAAACTAGGGAAATGGAACTTTTCAAGTTAGAGTAGTTGACTCTCCTTCTCCTGATGAAAGTAACAGGAAAGCCGAGTTCTGCTTCACATTCGGTCATTCATGTCTGTACATGACTTGCAGGCTCTCTTAGATGAGGATAACCATACTCCTTTCTACAAGCTGCTCCGAAGATTGATTAGATAATGGCTGCAAAGTCTTTTGAAGACAAGTGCTGTAGAAACACCCTCTGTTTATGGAAATCTGTTTTTCCATTAAATTTCAGCAGGGTTGTCCAGGCCATCATCTAATCTGCTCAGTGGAAAAGTGTTGTTTTTCTAAATTGTAGGTGAGAGCTTTATCCAAATGTTTCTCTTAATGATATTCCATAACATCTCCTAAATCTTCCATCACCTTTCCACACGCAAAGAATACCTTCCCGTAATCTTCAAATACAGGCCAAAAAAAGTAAGAGATTTTAAAAATACACAATAGGTCCATGAAACATTTATATAAAATGTGTTTTTGATAGAAAATTGTGTCCCATTAATATGTTTCTAAAGATCAACCAATCAACAAGTCCCTAAGGACTTGAAGATACAAAGAAAAAGCAAAAAAATGGTTTCTCTTCTCAAGGAGCTTACATCTAATAGGGGAGAGATGCTGTATAAATAAACAGGTATACAAGATACTTAGACTAAATGTGGAGTGGCAGCAAGATGAAGCAGCATATAGAGTGCCAAGCCAGGAGTCAAGAAGATCTGATTTCCAATATGACTGCAGATATATTCTAACTATGTGACCCAGGACAAGTCATTTAATCCTGTTTGCCTCAGTTTCTCATCTATAAAATGAGCTGGAGAAGGAAATGACAAACTGTTTCAGTATCTTTGCCAAGAAAACTCCAAATGGGCTCATGAAGAGTAGGACACAACTGAACATTATCTTTATATCTAAACCTGAACATCAACACTGAACAGATATATAGATGTATAGGCGAATATTGCCATATCTAGATGTAACTAAGTAGATGTATATATCTAGATCACATATATCTATATCTTTTAAGAAAGTGATACATTCTAGAACTTAATTAAATATTTCAGATTTAAATATTTCTTTTTCCCAGCTAACATATGTTTGAAAATAGTCTAAGTTGGTTGGGGAAGCCATGGTATATTAAGTGTTAGGGTGTTAAAATAATAAATTTATATTTAATTAAGAAAAAATGTCTTTTACCAAAGCAAAACTGTTAGAAAGAAACTTCATCATGAGCTTTAATCCAAAACAGCTGGTAGAACTAACGTAATTTTTTTGAAAGCCTCCTTTTCCAGAATGTCTATGTTGTTCAGGCACTCTATTACTCCAACAGATCTGTGTTTGGAGAGTCTCTCCACTGATAGAGATCCTGTCCCTCTGTGCCTCCTCATTGTGTTGTGATTCTGGTCTGACTCCTTCCATAAACCCTCCATAGAAGATGCAGCCAGCACAGCAGAAGCTCAGTATCAGTTTTCCAAGGTTTCAGAAATATCCATGCCAATCCAAACTGTGTGTTTCTTTTCACTCATTTTTTTTCATTTTAATGTTTTTGTTATTCTGGACTTGACAAATACCAACAAACTTGAATATTTCCATATGCAAAGAACAGAAGAGAGGATTGCACAGGAAACCACAAATTTTCACTATTCACTATTTTTTTTTAAAGTTTATCTTGTTGTCCATCAACTGGAGAATGGTTGGGTAAATTATGGTATATGAAGGTTATGGAATATTATTGTTCTGTAAGAAATGACCAGCAGGAGGAATACAGAGAGGCCTGGAGAGACTAACATCAACTGATGCTGAGTGAAACGAGCAGAACTAGGAGATCATTATACACTTCAACAGTGATACTGTATGAGGATGGATTCTGATGGAAGTGGAAATCTTCAACATAAAGAAGATCCAACTCACTTCCAGTTGATCAATGATGGACAGAAACAACTACACCCAGAGAAGGAACACTGGGAAGTGAATGTAAATTGTTAGCACTACTGTCTTTTCATTTTTCCCTGGTGAACTCTAGCTTCTAAGACATTACACAGATCTCCAATTGATCTCTATTCTTTGCACCCTGATTCTGTCCCCTCCTCCCCACTCAAATAAGTGCTTCCTTCCAGTTTTGGGATATTTGCAGATTCTGCCATTTATTCCTTTATCCAAATGATAAGCAGTACAAGGTTAGCTAAACACAGAGCCTTGGGGTTCTTTCCTGGAGACTTCCTGCCATATTGACAGTGAACCCCTAACAACTCCTCTTCGAATCTGTTTATCCAACCAGTTATGAGTCAGTTGAATTGCATTATTGTCTAATCCATATTTTCCATCTTCTCCATGAGAATAGTATGAGAAATATTTTATCAAAAGTTTTACTAAGATCTAGGCAAACTACATCAATAGCATTCCCTTCATATACTAGCTTTAAAAATCCTATCAGGAAAGGAAATGATAATAGTTAATCTGGCACAACCTGTTCTTGAAGAAACAAACTCTGGTAATCACAGCATCACTTTCTAGATACTTCCCAGCCATGTCCTTAATGATACTATAAATCTACAATATATCTCCTAGTAGGAAAAAAAAAACCCAAAACCAGAAACTATAAGAGACCGGTTCAAATTAAATATTTTATGACAGGGAGTCTATATTAAATCCTTTAAATAATTTATAGAAAGTATTTGAAATATCTCAATATCATTTCTTTATGTGCTTGTGAGAGATTTTATTGAATGGAGTCACAGAATTAAATATAAAAAAAAATCTAGTCCTTTCCTCTGCCAAATACTATATTGCTCCCTCTACTTTCTGGAGATTATTTATTAAACTGTCTAAAGTAAGCCCTATATAATTTAAAATGAAGGCCATGGAGCAATACATCTCGAAACTTTCTAATAAAAATCTCTTACATACATAGTACTCATTTCTAAGAAATTCAGATTTGACTTTTTTTTCCCTTTTCCTTGGAGAATCAAGTCAATTCAGCAAACATATATTAAACACCTACTATATGGAAGGCACTGTGTTAAGTCCTGGGGAGACAGAGAAAAGTTTTTTTTTAAAGGTGCTTGTTTTCCTTTTTTATTTTAATTCTAGCTTTTTATTTTCAAAATATATACAAGGATAATTTTCCACATTCATCTTTACAAAACCCTGTGTTCTAATTTTTTCTCTCTTTTCCGCTACTCCCTCCCCTCAGCAAGTGATCCAGTGTATGTTAATTCCTCTATATATACTTCTTCCACAAATATCATGCTGAACAAGAAAAAACAGATCAAAAAGAAAAAAAAATGAGAAAGAAAACTAAATACAAGCAAACAATAACAAAAAGAATGAAAATGCTATGTTGTGATCCACACTTAGTTCCCACCGTCCTCTCTGATTGCAGATGGCTCTCTCCATCACAGGTCTATTGGCACTGGTCTGATCATCTCATTGTTGAAAAGAGCCAGGTCCATCAGAACTGATCATCACATAATCTTGTTACTATCTACAATGTTCTCTTGGTTCTGCTCATTTCACTCAGCATCAATTCATGTCAGTCTCTCCAGACTTTTCTGAAATCATCCTGCTGGTCATTTCTTATAGAACAATAATGTTCTGATGGCCATCCACTCAGTTCCTAGTTTTTTGCCACTACAGAAAGGGCCGCCACAAACATTTTTGCACACATGGGTCCCTTTCTGTCCTTTACAATCTCTTTGGGACACAGGCCCAGTAGAGACACTGCTGGATCAAAGGGTATGTAAAGTTTGGTAGCCGTTTAGACATAGTTCCAGATTGTTCTCCATAATGGCAGGATCTGTTCACAATTCCACCAACAATGTATTAATGTCCCAGTTTTCTCATATCCCCTCCAACATTCATCATTATCTTTTCCTGTCATTTTAGGCAATCTGAGAGTTGTGTAGTACTAAGGTGCTTGTTTTCAAAGAGCTCGTGGACTAACAGAAAAAACAACACACAGATAAGTGTACAAACAAGATGGCAAGGAGAGAAGCAACAGAGGGATATTCAGAGGGATGGGCAGTGTTTCTTAGATCAAGATTCTTAGTGGGGATTTATTTTTTTACGAGCTTGTTTATTTTAATGAGGGGAAAGATTTTTTTTAAAGATACAAACCAATCTTCACATAAAATAACAATAAATTTGAATAACTTATAAGAAGTTATGTGTAATAGTAATAACTTATATTACTTATATTTGACTTTTATAATAGTTAATATATTCTTATTATATTATAATAATTAATCTCTATTATAATAGTTAATCTCTACTTTAATGTTAATTTATACAGTATAGTGATTTGATATTAACTTAGGTTTATATTACTTTATACATTATGACTTGTGAGAAATAAAATATTTTACCAAGAACTCCACTGACTCACTAATGAATGCAGGAAAGATTTATTTTACCTTCTTGCAAGAATGGGTGCCAAATTGAGTAGACCCACCTTTTTATTTCCTATCCTGAAGCACAAGTCCCTCCTCTGACTCTCATTAATTGGATGTTACAGAAGTTACTCCATAAGAATCTCCACTCTCATTACATAGCCAGTCCCCCAGTCCCTGCTCTCAAAGAGCTTACAGTCTAGAAGGGGAAAGCTAACGGAGCATTGCTAAGGGCTAAGGACAGAAGATCCTTTTCAAATCTCTGGACACCACCCCTGATTACAAAAGTAATTACAAAAGTACCCTCAAGGAGCTTACTTTCTTTGGGGGAAAGATTACCTCCACCTTTGGCTATTCTCTGATATCCTTGTAGGTTTCTGTTTTCCAATTTAACTTTCATTTCTCCAATTTGATTTCCATAACTGTGGAAGCCAAATAAATGCCCATCCAGTTCTCACAATTTCCCTTAGTCCCAGGGATTCAAAGCAAGCATCTTGAGAGCCCAACCGGTCTCTTTAGTTCTGTCACTGCTTAGCACAGTGCTCCTACATCTGGTCAGCTTTAGGAAATTCTTGTTGATTCAGGGATGAATTTGTTTTATGTATGTGTCTGATGTTCCACCTCATAGAATGTAAGCTTTTGAGGACAAGGACTATTTTCCTAGAGCACTGACTGCCACATAGAATATACCAAATAAATGCTTGTTGATGGATGGACACTGGACAAAAATAATCACTTCTGTCGTTGGGCTCCATTTTCCCCCAATCTTGTCCTGCCCTCCCTGCCCAACAACCCTAGGACCAACAGCTGGCTTAGATTTATGAATCCTGAATAACCTGGCACCAATCTAGGATCATCTTTGAGGCTGCTTATGTCCCAATTCACATCCTTCCCTTCTACCAGGAGGGGATTCAAGCTCCAAGGCCATGTCATCAATTTTCTTCAACAGATGCCCACTGCATATTAGGACTTATTCTTGGCACTGGGAATAAAATGAAGAAAAATGAAGTGTCCGAGGGAGGGACTGAACTCGGGTATTTTTGGCTCTGCGCCGAACATCGGGCCTGGAGTCGGGAAGGTTCAGCTCTCTGGTTCCAATCGGCCTCAGACACTTCCTAGCTGGGGGAGCTTGGGCAAGTCACTTCACCTTGTGTGCCTCAGCTTTACGAGCTGGAGAAGGAAACGGTCAACCTGCCAAATGGGGCCTCGGAAAGTTGAATACACAGAATAAGTGGCCAATAATTAACAGATAAAAAGCATTAGAATTAAAAGGGGTTGGGGAAGCTTCCCAGAAAAAAAGGGCATTTTCAGTGGGGACTTGAAGGAAGCCAGGGAGAACATTCCAGGTGGAGCTAAGAGATGGAGTATCTTGGTCCTGAGACAGCCTGGAGGCCAATGTCACTGCTTAGGAGAGTTTAGGGAACAAGGAGTAAGAGTGGAAAAGGGCTCGAGGGGGCTTTGAATGCCAAACAAACAAATGCCAAATATTTTGTTTTTGATCCTGGAGGCTGTAGGGAGACACTGGAGTTCATTGAGTAGGGAGATGACATGATAAGAGCTACACTAGAGGAAAATCCCAGTAGAAGAAGGACTAGAATGGGGAGAGCCCTGAGGCAAGCAGACCCCTCCCCGCAGAAGCTACTGCAGTAGTCCAGGAGTGAGTGAGGGGCTGCTCTGAGGGAGGGGCAGTGTCAGAGGAGAGAAAGGGGTGAATCAGAGAGATGCTGCAGAGGTGAACTCGCCGGGCCTTGGTAACTCTTGCAAACACTTCCCAAAGTGTGTTTGAGAGTACAAGAGTGAAAAGGAAAGAAGCAAAACTGTGCACACTATCAGTCAAACCAACAAGTATCAGACTGACAACGGCTCAAAACTGTCTCTGCTGTGATTGGCCCAGTCGGTGATCTGTCCTAGAGGGTTCAGGGAGTTACATTAACAGGCGAGATGGGGATAACAAATTTCCAACAACAATATATCCTTGAAGCCCCCGACCTCTGAAAGGAGACCCTGAAATTATAACTCCTGCCCTTCGGGGGGAAAGTGGAAATTTCATAGGAGGACACTTCTCCCCCTCATTTTGAGAAATGATCAGAAGGGATTGGTGAGAGATAATTAGGCTCAACACTTTGAAGAAAAGCCCTTTAAAAAATTATTTCTTTTGTTAATATATTCTTTTCGTTTACAAGAATGTCCCTCTACCCCATACAATTCAGAGAACTATCCCCCTAACAAAAACAAATAAATAAATAGATAGATAGATAGATAGATAGATAGATAGATAGATAGGTAGATAGGTAGATAGGTAGGTAGATAGATAAATAGATAGGTAGATAGATAGATAAATGAATAAATAAATAAATGAATGAATGAATAGATAAATAAATGAACAAATAAATAAATAAATAAATGAGAGTCTATGCAGTATCCACATCTGTGGTCCCCCCACCTCTGACAAAAGGGCACAGAATGGTTCTGCACAGTGGTCTTGTTCTGGTTCTGGCCAGGGCTGCTGGTGGATGAGATGCAATCTAGAGTGTGTTCGCTTGAAAGCACTTTCCCAAATGGCAGGATGCAGCTCTCAAAACTCGGGTTTCCATTATTTTAGAGAATCGGGACCTGCTGCAGCCCCTAACTGGGGAGGGAGAAGAGGAGGCGACTAAGGGCTAATAGGTTTTTTTTTTTTTTTGGGGGGGGGGGGGCCTGGAAAAATCCCAGGCTGGTTCTGCCCAGCCATTGGGTGGGTGATCTGAGAGTGCTGCCACCTGGTGGCCAAGATATACACTCCGCTCCAGACCTGGTTAACTTATTAATTGAATCCATGGTTGTTGAAAGCAAAGGAAGGAGGCAGGTGAGGATGAATACTGCTTCAGCAACAGCAGGTGGCACCTGAGGGGCATCCCTGCCATCTGACGCATAAACTAAGGGGATCCAAAGTGCCTTCATAGAGGGAAGAGTACTTGTGGGGACAGAATTAAAAGGTCTCCTGTAGGAGAGCTTCGAAGGAAGTAGGGACTCCAAGAGGCCCAGGAGAGAAGGAAGAGTTCTAGGAGAGGAACAGAAGACAAAAGCGACAGACAGGGAGGATGTGTCAAATAGAACCTAAAGTGAGTCAGAATGGCCAGCCTCGGGAGGTGCATGAAATCAGCCGGGGGGGCTCCGTGACTGGAGCCTTTCTGCAATGTGCCACAGGAAGACCCCCAATGAGAGACTGGATAACTCTTGCAAAGACTTCCCAAAATGTGTTTGAGAGCACAAGAGAGAAAAGGAAAGAAGCAAAACTGTACACACTCTCAGTCAAACCAACAAATATCAGCTTGACAATGGCTCATGTCTCTAAAGAGCCTGTGTCATTAATTGTCAGTGTTTTCTCTAACTTGACTCCTCCACTCAAATTCCACTCCAATATCCCGTGTAACACAGAGCTTCTTGAGGCTGTGCTAGAAGATTTCAAATTGGGGCCGGGCATCCAACCTGGCAAATCGGGAGTATGTCTGTTTTCCAAAGACTTGCCAAGCTAAATGCAATTATGGGTCTTAGGGTTGGACGGGATCTTAGAGGTTCTCTGTCCCCAGTTTCTTAAACTGTGGGTCATAACTCCATATGGGATCTCCTAAGTGAATGTGGAGGGTCATGAAATTATGATTTATTCAGTCAATGTTTGATTTGTAGACCTATCTTATATACCTGTATACCAGGGT
>NC_133620.1:467385329-467470329 GCF_048593235.1 Sminthopsis crassicaudata | reverse complement strand
AGAAGAAGAAGAAGAAGAAGAAGAAGAAAGAAGAAGAAGAAGAAAGAAGAAGAAGAAAGAAGAAGAAGAAGAGAAGAAGAAGAAGAAGAAGAAGAAGAAGAAGAAGAAGAAGAAGAAGAAGAAGAAGAAGAAGAAGAAGAAGAAGAAGAAGAAGAAGAAGAAGAAGAAGAAGAAGAAAGAAGAAGAAGAAGAAGAAGAAGAAGAAGAAGAAGAAGAAGAAGAAGAAGAAGAAGAAGAAGAAGAAGAAGAAGAAGAAGAAGAAGAAGAAGAAGAAGAAGAAGAAGAAGAAGAAGAAGAAGAAGAAGAAGAAGAAGAAGAAGAAGAAGAAGAAGAAGAAGAAGAAGAAGAAGAAGAAGAAGATAGGGAAATCTAAGGGTGAGAAGCGAGAGCATGCTGGGCTTGGAGGCATAAAAACAGGAAATGTAGTTTGATGTGCAATAACCCTAAGTTACTTTTAAAAAAGTGTTACAGCAACTTTGTGGTTGACTGCAAATGGTACCAAGGCTCTAACCCTGCAGAGGAGCCTTAAAAGGGCCAAACGGCTCCATCCACACAGAGTGGAAATCGAGCCTGTAATGGGCCAAGCGCGGAGCCGTGGACAACAAAACGTCCTCTCTCCCCCTCCTAGCCGGGGGCGGGGATGCTATCGAGCTTCTCCTTTTCTGGACCAGACAATTCTAGGTTTAGAAACAAGTAAATGACCGTGACCTCTACCTGAATATCTGGGAGACTGAGGCTGAATAAAGCCCGGCAGCGGATGGGGTGAGGTACAGATTTAAGTTCACTTAAGGAGGACTTGCCCACAGTTAGAGCCGTGTTATTGGAAAGTTTGGAATTAGAGCCATATTATTGGGAAAAGTAAAGCGGGAAGTCTCCGAACATAGTGGATTCTCCACCCACCGAAGTGTTTTAGCAAAGGCTTCAAGAAAAAATTAGGCCCGTGGTGATAAAGGCTGGACTGGAGGATGGAGACGAAGGGAAAACCCCCCCAAACTGAAGAATAACGTGCGTCTATGGAGCGCTCTTGCACCCCCTTCTGACAGAACTGCGTCATTCCTGCTTTTGACTCAAGAAGATAAAAAAGGGGGGGGGAGTGGGGACAGCTTTGCCCCTCCCTCCAGCTCCGTCCCAGGGCTTCCTAGTGTGTGGGAGTGATGGGGAGGGTTTCTCTGGGGGACACGATGAGGAGGGGAGAGAGAGGCAGTTTTGGGGGGAAAGACGGCAGGCTGTGACTGAAATTGGGGGTGCTGACGGAAGCCGTTTCTGGGGGTGTCCAGGGGACACAAATTGAGGGGGCCGAGGCTGTCACACGGAGTCACATCTCCAGAAATTAAAAACAAGCCTTTATGGGGGGGGAGGGGAGAGTGGGGGAAGGGATTCGATTTAGGTCAAAACCAGACAAGCTTTTTTATCCTCAATGTCACTTGAAAACGGCGCCGACCCCTCCCGGAACGAGCAAATATTCTGGTTTCCGAGGTTCGGGTCCAGGATAATCTGACTGGGGGCCTAAGATAATGGGGTCGAAGCCCCGCCAAGGACCCGGCCGGATAAGATGGGGAGGAAGCATTTTACTGGGGGCTGCCGTTTGACCCTGACCGTGTCACTTCCTCTCTCTGGGCCCTCAGTTTTCTCCAGCTGTAAAAAAGCGGGAGGGGGGGAGGGGGGGATCCCTGAAATGCCTTCCAGCTCTGACTCAGTGAGTCTGTGGGGCCTGTGGCTGAAAAAGCCACGGCCCCTTCCTCAGCCCGTTTTCCCTATTTGTAAAAATGAGAAGATGGGGGGGCACTATACAGAGTGAGTGCGAGGTCAAGGGAAACTAAGGGCAGTTTAAAACCGTCCGCCAGCATCGTCGCCGCCGCCGCCGCCGCCGCCGCCGCCGCCGCGCGCATCCGCGCGCGCTCACTGAGAAAACTGCGGCTTGCGCAGCGAGCGCGCCCTACCTGTCCCCGCCCTTGTAACCATGGAAAACAGAAGGGTAGCAAAATCAGCGAGAAAACTTTTCTTTCTAGGCCCACGCCCCACGCGGATCTCGGAGTCCTGGCAACGGCGGCGCCTGCGGGCTGGGGCCCAGGCCTGGCGGCGGGAAGATGCCCGGGCGAACAGGGGCCGGGCGCCATGCTTAAGGCCAAGATCCTGTTCGTGGGGGCCTTGTGAGGTGGGCGCGGCGGGCGGTGGGGCGAGGGGGGCGCTTGCGGGCTTGTGTAGCGCCCCCCCGAACCTCAGTGTCCCTTTGGGAAACAAGGGGCGGAAAGTGAAGGGCGAGGGCCGACCCGGCTGGACCCTTGGGGGCGGTGCGGACCGGGTTTAGGCTTGGAGGGAGGGACTGGGGGAGGGGACGGGGAGGCCTTCGACGGATGGAGAAACTGAGGCCCGGGGAGGGGAAGCGCCTTAGGATCACAGAGCCCTTGCCAGCGAATCCCCTCTTTTGACAAAACGTGGGAAACTGAGGCTTGGAGAGGGTGAGGGGGCTTGCAGAGTCAGAGGAATGGTAGGTTTTGCTGCCGAAAAAAAACCCCTTAAATATCTAGCCCAGCTCCCTCTTTACGGATCAGTCAGCCAGCTTTGACTTCCCTCTGGGGCTGAATCCTGGCTTACACCAGAGAGGCGGGAACAGACGTTTTGCCTTGGGGAAACTTACGTTCTGTTGGGCGGTATGGGGAGACACTGAGACCCGGGGAAAGATCAGCGCCCCAGAGATAGAAGAGGAGCCTTTAGAACGAGGGGCCCCGTGACCTGCGCAGTGAAAACTTTAAAAAATATATATTTTTATTATTTTATCAAAATAAATTAATTCAATAGAAATTAATTTTCCTTTGTAATCCCCCAAAATTATAAAATTCCACCAAGGTGGGGCAGCTAGGGGGCGCAGTGGATAGAGCATCAGCCTTGAATTCAGGGAGGATCTGAGTTCAAATATGACTCAGACACTTAACACTTCCTAGCTGTGTGACCCTGGGCAAGTCGCTTAACCCCAGCCTCAGGAAAAAAAAAAAAAAATTCCACCAAGGACCCCATAGACATCACTTGACTTCCAAAGGGATCCCCCAAAAAAGGTGAAGCCCAGCCTTGGATGGCCAGCCTCTCATTCTGCACATGAGTGACTCGGGATCCAGGAGATGAAGTCACTTGATAAAAATCATAGGGTTACAGATCTTGGGTCATTAGAACAACCTCCTTATTCAACAAGTCAACTGAGACCCAGGAGGTGAAAACAAATGCCGTAAAAACAGCCCCCGCTAAGACTCAGATCTGGCTTTTCCCCCTGCACCTGGGAGTCTGATGTCCTCCCTCCTGCTGCCTGGACCCTTATTTTTCCAGCGGGACAGAAAGGAACTTTTTCCCAGGTAGCAGAATCGGGATCCCATGGCCAGAGCCTCAGGTTTTTATTCTGACCCCAGGAGTTGGGAGGAGGCTGGAGAACATCGGTTTGTGGGATCATGAATGGAGCCACAGGAGCCAATCAGCCCAATTGTTTCTTACTGTTGAAACAGACCAGTGGTCCTCAAAACTTTTGAAGTGTGCATTGCTAACACAAATTTTAGGTCAAATGTCACTTCTGGTGATTTTGCCATAACCCGGCGGCCGCATAAACATCCTCAGCCGCATCTGGCCCACGGGCCGTAGTTTGAGAACCCCTGAAAACACCACGGGAAAGTGGGCTTGGCCCATTGTAATGGGGATAGCTTTTTGAGAGTTATGTTGTACTACATGTCAGTCAAGGGGTCTTTCTGATTTCAATTCCTGTGACTCTGTGAACCCAACTTTTAGTGGAACAAAAATAAAAAATGCTATCACTCTGCACAGAGCGGCAAAAACTGTCCCTGGCTAACTTCCTGACGGAGTCCTCTGACATCACTGAGTATAACCCAACGCAGGGTGTGAGGTGAGTTCTGGGCCCTGAGCTGGGTTCTGAAGGTTTTTCCTTTCCTCCTGTTTTGGGGGGGGGGGGGTGTTCGGCGAGCACCAGATGCATCATGTCTCCCCAATACGTTTGTGTCTTTAGGATCCTGGAATTTGAGAACCCTCAAGTAACTAGCAACAACAAAGGGACAGGGTGTGAGTTTGAGCTGTGGGACTGCGGAGGAGATAGAAAGTAAGTGTTCTTCAGTTTTTCTCAGGGGGAAGGGAGGGAGAGAGGGAAAACAAAGAGGAGAGAGAGAGCGTGTGTGTGTGTGTGTGTGTGTGTGTGTGTGTGTGTTTTCCATTCATGTCTATTTGCGACCCATTTTGGGTCTTGGCAAAGATACTGTTATGGTTTTCCCATTTCCTTCTCTGGCTCATTTCACAGATGAGGAAACTGAGGTAGGCAGGGTGAAGTGACTTGCCCAGAGTCACAGAGCTAGTGAGAGTCTGAGGCTGGATTTGAACTCAGGATCATGAGCCTTCCTGATTGCAAGCCCAGTGCTCTGCCCACTGCACCAGCTAACTACCCTTGTGTCTGTGTGTGTTTAAATAGGGGCTCATAAAAATGGCTTTCTCTAAAAGCAGTTTGTGGCCTTAAGCCTGTAAATGTCTTTTCTTGGCCTCGATGGACTGAGATCAAGCATGTTCACCAAAAACAGGCAAGGCCCTCAAAGACATAGCCCTCCCTGGGCAGCCCCGCCCCTGACCAGGCTCTTGTCTTCCAGGTTTGAATCGTGCTGGCCCGCCCTCATGAAGGATTCTCAAGGGGTGGTGATCATCTTCAATGCTGACATCCCCAGCCACCTGAAGGAGATTGAAATGTGGCATTCCTGCTTCGTGCAGCAGCAGCTGCTGCAGGATAATCAGTGTCTCCTAATTGCGCACCACAAGCCAGGCTCTGGAGTGGACAAGAGCAGCCTGTCTTTGGGTAAGGAGACTGGAAATGCTCATTGTAAAGAGAAGTTTGGTTTTCTTGCGTATTTTCTCAGTAATCCTCCCCACTTCTCACAGCGCCTTAAAGGTTAAACCCATGAATGTGTGTCTCATTGACCCCGATCTGATGCTTACAGTCTTGTGGGCTTTGCTTGCTGTATTACCTTAGTTCCTTTGCTGTCTATTTTCAGCTCATCATTGAAACATAATTGACATAATAAAATAAAATTGACATAAAAGACCCCCTCATCCAATCCAGTTATATAGACGAGAAAACTGAGGCTCCGAGAGATTAACATCATATTGATAGTCATCTTGATAGATAAAGAAATACCCCCCAGGAGGCAGCTAGGTGGCGCCGTGGAGAGAGCACCAGCCCTGAATTCAGGAGGACCCGAGTTCAAATCTGGTCTCAGACACTTAACACTTCCTAGCTGTGTGACCCTGGGCAAGTCACTTCACCCCAGCCTCAGGGAAAAAAAAATACCCCCAAAAAAGTTTTTACCACCATTCTCAACACAGATTCAATACCCCCTGTATGTAGAGTACTGTCTTGTTATGCATGCTAGTATATCAATGTATTTGAAAGAATTGGATACACTACAAACACATTTACAAAGATAAAACATGAGTGACGAAACCCAGAATTTCACTCGTTTCGGGAAGTCCAAGTCAGCACACACTCAAGAGTTTGCAGTACTGAGAAATACCAGCCTAAGAGGCTGGACAGGAGCTCCCATTTTCCTGGTGCTCCCCCCTAAAGCACACTGCCTAACAAAGATAGAGGAGGAGGAAAGAACTCTTAAGATGAAAAACATTTAATTACCAAACTAATGTAATAACTTTAGGCAAATCAGTTGATTGACAGTCTGGACCAGTTACCTGAACTATGAAATAAAAATATGTCTTCAGGTTATGTTCTGGCTCCAATGTATGGTTTTTTCATGATTTTTTCAAGCACATTTAATGAGCTTTTGTTCATTAATTGAGGATAATTAATAAAATTAGGCATTTCTTTGCAGTTTCCTGTCTTCACTGTGGTAAAGTAAAAAATAATTGCAAGAAAAACCCCAGTCAGCTGTGTGACTGCATAATAGTTTGGGAAATTACCATCATTACTTTTATCCTTTGCTTGTTGTCCTAGCTTAGTGCAAAGTGGATAAGAAGACAGGGCTTACAATCAGGTAGACTCCTCTTCATGAGTTGACATTCAGCCTGAGGCACTTTCTAGTTGGATGACCCTAGGCAAGACACTTAACTCTGTTTGCCTCAATTTCCTCATTTGTAAAATGATCTGGAGAAGGAAATGGCCTATCAGTCCAAGAAAAACTCAAATGGGTCTAGGAAGAGTCAGAAAAACTGGCTGAAGGACAAAAATTACTCATTGTAAGTGCCTGAACCATCTAATCAAAATAAACAGAAAATCATTCCGTAAACATTTATTATGTGTGTCTGACACAAAAGATGTTTCAAGGGATTTTGGTGAGAGTGGGATCTATAGTTGGGATGGTCTTTGTTGGGACCCTGGATCTCTTAGAATCAGCTGGAGTCAGGATAATTAAAAGTCTTTATTCTTGGTCGTTAGCGGTCTTCTTGGTCAGGGGACTAGATCTAGCAATCTCCACACCTCCTTCCTCTCTCTCCACCACCCGGAGAATGAATCAATTTCCTCCTCCTACTCCACCCACTCATGTCACTTCCCCTTCTGTGCCCACACCCACCGATCCAGCCAGCACAGAATAGTTGGGGAGGGTCATCCTCCAAACAATAGAGAATTGTCCAATTGGTGTTTGGCCTCATGTGCTAGATTACCTTGCATCTGCTCAGTTCTAGCCCTCTACAAGTCTTCATTATTGCCAGATGGTGGGCTGGAGCTGGCCCTGCCTTAAACCAACCTTAAATACTATTTCATTTTAAAATATTAGAAAATTCTAGAGACTTATGCTTTTAAAAGTCACAACTGGACCTCAGAGTTTTGAATGGATCCAGTTTTTATGCGCGCACGCACACACACACGCACATTCATTACTTTCCTTCTGGTTCGAGTTTCAAATTGGCCCCATCCTGACGGCACTTGGGGTGTTCCCTCTGCCATCACTGAGCCTTGGCTATTCCTCCCCTTTTGTCAGCTTGGCTATTCTCCCCCAAGTCTTAGGGTCCCATGACCTCGGGCTAGTTTCTGTCCGTGCCCTTCATATTTAACCCATCTGTGCTCTTCCTATTTAGCCTGTCCATGCCCTTCCTACTTAGCCCATCTATGCCCTTCATATTTTACCCATCCGTGCCCACTCCTCGAGGGCACAGACTCCTCCTGGGCACCTATTCAGGGCTGCCGCATGGTGGATGCTCTGAGGAATGATCGATATGCTCCTGTTTCACTTTGCAGCCGCACCTCTAAACAAACTGAAACTGGTCCACTCCAACCTGGAGGAGGAGCCTGAGGAGATCCGAGTGGAATTCATCAAGTACTTGAAAAGTATCGTCAGTTCAGTGTCTGAGAGCAGAGATCGGGAAGAGATGTCAATCATCACCTAACCTGACCCCCACTCCTTCTTCGCATGAAACGACTTGACGTCATCTTGGGTGTGCCTGAAAGCCCCCTTCTGCCCACCCCATGCCCAGGTTTGAAATCTCTCTGAAGGCACCGAGATCTGCCTAGAGGTTGGGCTTCCTCTGCTAGAAGTCAGTGACTGTCCGGATATCGACTATGAATACCGACCGTTGGTGAATTTGTCCGTTTCTTATATTGTCAGAAACCTGTCAAGTCAGGCTTAGTTTTGTTTGTTTAATTTTTGTTTCTTCTGAAATGTTATTGCTATTGTTCAGCGATCAATCTGTCTCTCAGGATGGTTGCTGTGGATGTGTAATAATCAAACGTGTTGTCTTCTCAATAATAAGCGTAATGGAATGTTTCTTTTTATATAGAATTCCATAATGTTATGAAAACTCTGCTAAATGAATTGGGGGCTTCAAGGCCAGTTATTATAAATGAGAGTTTCATAAACATCAGGGCAATTTCATCCTTACCAAACTGCTGCTTTTCCCATAAAAGGGATGTTATATTTTCATATCACCTAATTTGTGAAAAATGCTAAAGGATTCATATCCAAAGGTTATAAAGGCATGTGGCTTTTCAATTCATTGAATAAGCAAATTTTCATGTTTTTTGAGATGGATTTTTCTTTTTCCCTACTGCCTTTATAACTATCTTAAATATTGTCATATGTAACTAGTCAGAAATAAACTATCAGTACATATGTAACTAGTCAGAAATAAACTATCAGTACATATAGCTTAAAACTATAACTCAATTCATGTGTGTGTACATATAAATAGACGAATGTACATGTATCTCATACATACACACACACAACGAACATATACACATTATAGTGAAAAAAGAACAACTTTTTTGCTCTCAGCTTCAGTTTCCTTGTCTGTAAAATTAGGAAAATACTAACACCTATATTCCAGGGTATTTGTGAGGCTCAAATGTGATAACATGTAACCATCAAATGAGAACATACATAAAACACTTTGCAAAACTTAAAAAAGTGTCACATAAATGCTGATTGTTATGGATAAATGTGAATAAATTGAAGTCAGTTAATCAAATATTAAGTACCTTCTATGTGCCAGACATGAATTTTATTCTTAAAATTAGGTTAAGATAGAGATGACTTCAATTAAATATTAAGTACCTTCTTTGTGCTAGACATGAATTTTATTCTTAAAATTAAAATAGAGATGTGGGAAATCTCATATCTATCACCAGCTGTTTTAGACCCTAAGTTTCAGATCCACATTGTCTCTGTGACAATGCCATCCCCACTGCCTTAGCTTCTACATATCCAAAAGTGGACTCATCCTCTTCCTCCCCACCTTGTCCCTATCCCCTATGTACATCCGGCTGCCATGTTCCATTGCTTATAGCTCTGTGACATCTCCTGTAACTCTTCCCTTCTCTCCATTCCCTCTGCCACCATCATTAGTTCATTTTCCCTGTATTCATTTATTCAAAAACCATATTTGAGTGACTATGCTGAATACCCTCAACCCCAAAGATAAGGTATATGATCCTTTTCTTCACAGAACTAGGCTGTTGAAATAATTTCCTCTCTGGATTAGATCATAACATCAGATCATCATGTTGTTTCCAGCTTAATTCTCTGGAGCCTGCAGGGCTTTGTACCTCTCTGTTCAGAAGCCATTAGTACTTCCACATTTTCTATTAAAGTCCAGATATCTTTACTTGAAATTCAAAGTGCTCTTGACATTTGGCCCTGAAGCTTCTTTTCAGCTTTGCTTCCCACTACTCCTTCATTTGCCTTATAATCTGAACCCCTTCCTGTCTCCACACTTTTGCTCCCATTTCTATTGCCTAGAATGCCCTTTCTCTAAATCTCCACTGTCTAATCCATTCATCACTGCCCAGCTCCACTTTTCTGCAGCCTGCTATGAGATCACTAAAGGAACAGGTTTGAGCTTCCAAGTATTTGATTTGTTAAATGATGTGTACCAATAATCTAAAAAAGTCTTTCTCAGCTTAGAATTAGACTCTACATACAGGGGGAAACAAAATTTTTACACATTAAAAACATCACCTAAAAGGAAACACAACAGTACTAGGTAATTTGATTTCTAATTAGAGGGAAGATTAGGGACTTGAGAATTGGGAGGGGGAGAACAAACGGGTACAGTTCCCTGAAATAATCGCATTCCCCCCAAGTGTCAGTAGCAATCAAAGGAAAATAGAAGCAATAACTGATGAGAACTGGACCAGTTTTCAGATAAGACATGTGGTTTTGCTTGAGATAGAGTCGGGAGTCGGGTTAGGGTTAGAGTCGGGAGTCGGGAAAGAAAGCTTGATTTACTCTGGATCCAACTGGGTTTCTGATCTGCATAATCTATATCCTTGGTTAAGGGTCTCTAAGTAAGAGGTAGAGGTTGTCCAGCTTCCCAGCCATGAAGGACTAGGCTCAAACAAGGCAATAAGGTTTTCTCCCAATTTCCACAATTGATGTTACAAGATGGAGTCAGTGGGGTCCACTCAATTTCCACTTGCTGACCCCTTGAATTCCTTCACACAATCCTCAGCTAAAAAGGAATCTGCCTTTCTCTAAACCCTTAGGATCTTAGGTCTGGTGCTAGATGGAAGTGCAGGGTCCATCCAAACTAGATACTGGGAATAGACCCAAGGATGCTCAACAGCGTAGTCTGGGCTCGGAAGTGGCGTCCAAAGCAGGATTCGAAATTAAATGTTTCCCTGGGGCCTCATCTAACTGCTGACACCTTAGATAGGAAATCCTATGAAGGCAGGGGCTTTCCTTCCCCCAGAGTGCTTTACACATGGCAGGCATTCCAAGTATCCTGGTTTTTGAAGACTGGGACCAAAGAACTAAAGAGAATTACATTTGCATTATCTTCAACACTATTTAGATAAGGGAGTGGACCACAGAGAATCCCATATGCATTATCTTCAGCACTATTTGGGTAACAGAATAGAACAAAAAACTAAAGAGAATCCCATTTCACAATAAGTTGAGCAGATCCATCCATTTGTAGCTGGCCATTTTCTTTTCCATCATGACCCATGACTTTCCCCAGCTAGTCCCCCGGCTAAATTTTTCATGATTTGTCAATTGAGCTGTCACTTCTGATAGCTAATTGAATCAAATTGCTCTTATAAAGTACCATAATTACAGCCAGCATTGTGTAATCATAAAGGAAAATCTTACCCAGGTCTTATTGTTGTGTCAATCAAAAAAAAGTGCCCCCCCCCAAAAAAAGGTCTCTTAAGGAGCTAGTCTCCGAGTTGAGACAAAGCACATAGGTTATGACCATTGTCCTAGGGACCGCCATAATGCTTATGAAGCTTCCCAGGATATAGGATGAACGCGCTCTAGAATTTCAGTGAAAAGACCTGCAATCTATACTTTTAATATTATATACAGATGACAAAAAAAGTGAGAATACTTACAAAGAAAGTATACAAATTACAAAATAGATTAAATTAGTGCTGAGTCCATTACTTGGTCATCTTAGTTATGTCCAACTCTTTCTGACCCCATTGGGGTTTTCTTGACAAAGATAGTGGAGTTTTTTGCTGTGTCCTTCTCTAGCTCCTCATTTTACAGATGAGGACATTGAGGCACACAGGGTTAAGTTAATTCTCCTAAGATCACACAGCTAGTAAGTATCTGGGGCCACATTTGAACTCAGAAAAATTAGTCTCCCTGACTCCAGATTCAGTACTCTTTATCAATCATAGAATCATAGGTCGGGAACAAGAAAGAAGCTTAGAGGCCATTGAGTCCAGTCTTGTCATTTTTCAGATGAGGAAGCTGCAGCCCAGGTTGGGGAAAGGACTTAACCACAATCACATAGATCATTTGCATCAGAAGCAGCAACTGAGCCAGGCCCCTTGTGTCTAAGACCACTGTCCATTCCATGGTCCCCCACTGAGTTCCCTTCAGAGAAGGCGGCTGTGTGATTCCTTCCCGTAGTAATTCCTTTCTCCTCCTGTTGGTCATCTTGGATGTTTATAAATTTAGAAAATATTTATCTTATAATGTTTAATAAAAGCACTCATGCTCTCAGTCAACTTGTATGGTTACTAAATTTTTCAAGCTTGCAGAAATAAAGTTTCAAATGATTAATTCCTATATATGGACATGTCAACGTCGTCATAATCTGAGATAGGCTCAGTGTGACCAGGAACAGAAACTCTCTGTTTCATTACAGTTGAATAAGGTGGTTGGCTTTCGTTTTCCTGTAGAGCTTTAAAACAGAAAAAATATCCTTAGGTGTCTCATCTGATGTCCAAATTCACCTCCCTGACCATGAAGTAAGACTTATGCAAACTAGAGTTTATTTCAGTGATGTTTGCTCTTCTAGTGAGATTAGCATTTTGATCCCCATTTTACAAGTCAAATTTAGGCATATATGTATAAAGTGCATAGATATGTGTCTGTCTGTATGCGAGCCCGATGGCAAAGTTACTTCTAGCTCGTCATCATATATCTCAATTATTTCAATTTGCCCTGGACCCAGAAAAAGGTGAAATAAAGGCTTTCATTGCCACCACTTAGATTGTCAAATTATAGGCAGTTGGACCAACTCAATAAATCACCCAACGCACAGCATTGTGCCCTACACAGAGTAAATACCTGAAAAGTGTTTATCAATTAAGCCAAATCCTGGTTTTCATGAGAAAATAAGAGCAATCCCATTTATCCTTTTTACATCCATCAAGATTTGTCAACACTTTTCTTTTATTAGAATAAAAAACATGGTTCTGATGGACGTGGCTCTCTTAGGCAATAAGAGATTCAAATCATTGTGATCATCAGTTGATCAGTGATGAACAGAACCAGCTACACCCAACAAAAAAAACACTGGGAAATGAGTGTGAACCACAATGTAACATTTGTACTCTTTCTTTTGTTCTTTGCTTGCATTTTTGCTTTTCTCCCAGGTTATTTTTGCCTTCTTTCTAAATCCGATACTTATTGTGCAACAAGAGAACTGTATAAATATGTATACCTATATTGTATTTAACACATAGTTTAACATGTTTAACATGGATGGGACTGCCTGCTATCTAATGGAGGGGTTAGAGGGAAGGAGGGGAAAATTTGGAACAGATATTTTTGCAAGGGTCAGTTTTGGAAAATTACCCATGCATATGTTTTATTAATAAAAAGCTATGATAAATTTTTAAAAAGAATAAAAACATGGACAGAAAAGACAATGGTTACTGGGGAAGGAACAAGGAGGAGAATATGGCAGTTTTCCGAGAGAGAATTAGCTGAAAGCAAATTTGACGGTGTAAACTACAGACTCTGAAATCCATCTTTTAATTCCATTTTGGGACAATATGTAGCTGAATCATCATCATAGTTGACATATATGTAGCACCTACTTTGTGCCAGGCACTATGCTAAGCATTTTACAATTATCTCTTTGGTGGTCCTAACAACCCGGGGAGGAGGTAGGGGCTATTATTATTACCCCATTTACAGATGGGGAAACTGAGGAAAACAAAGGTCAAATGACTTTCCTGGGATCACACAGCTAGTAAGTATCTGAGACTATATTTAAACTCAGGTCTGTACTAACTCCCAAGTCCATTGTTTTGTCCATGGACCACCTAGCTGCCCCCAGAGAAGGTGGGATTTGAAAAGAGTCTTAAAGGGGATCAGATTAACTAATAGGTGATGGGGAGAAGGAAATGGGGCAGACTGAATCAGAAAGCTACTGTAGAAGTTCAGGTGTGAGGTGTGAGCTTGAACTGAGGAAGGTTCCAACTCATGATTTGAAAAGGAGAATCGGGAAAGATCGGGGTCATAAATACCCAAGGAGAAGAGAGCATCTTCTCCCAGATTTCTTCAGCTTCCCAGATGAGAAGCTAAAAGCCCATTTATGCATAAAAACTACCCCAGGCTCCTCAACCTTAATGGCTGCCCCCTTAGTTTTTCTTCAATGTCTGTCTGATGTTTGTACACAGTCATTTGTATATTGTCTTCCCAAGGAGAAAGAACTTAACTCTTCTTGTAGTACTGGTTCATCGTAAATGCTTAATACATGATTATTGATCTGACTAATTTTCATCCTTGTATAATAAAGCCCAATGAACTGCAAATTCTAGATGAATTAGTTATCCCAACCTAAAGGAAACTAGCGTTAATAAACCACGCTTACCGTAATTAAGTGTATCTGCTGAACCTGGAACATTTCTAGGAGGCAGAGGGGGTAAAGACACGGCTGTTTCATCAGTGACATTCCTAAAAATGCACATGACTGCTGGTTATTGTTTTATTTCTCATCAATGGATTTAAAGAAAATCTTTAAAGAAAAAAAAACTACTGAAAATGTATATGGTTGGAAAAAGTAATTTGCTGGTAAATATTTAACAACCAACTCTACAGAATTTACATTTTCTCTGTTACTTTTGATCTAAACAATCCACAAAACAATAAATCAAGCTCTGATATTCACACTTGACCCTCATGAGCTGGTTAGAGCTGGTTCCAGGCAACCCTGGTTGAAAATTCAACCTGAGTGACTTTTAAAATGATCCTTTTCTTCTCCCTATTAAGCCTGAATATCTTTCTGAACTAATCCTTCAAATATAATTTCAATGACCATCCTACATAGAAAGAAAGTGATGAGATAATGATTGAATTTATAGTTCCAGCTCTAAATCTGTGTCCTTCTGCAACTACGATACCTTAGAAAAGATCTCCATCTCCAAAAGTGTCAGCATCCCCTTCCTGCTCAAAATGACTTAAATCAGAAAAGACCAATAACACAAATCTATTTTTGCCTCGTAGACAGCTTCCTTGACAAATTGGCTCTAATAACTTTCGGTATATAGAATTCTATTTTCCCATTTATTTTTATTATAGAATTGGTATAGGTTTCTCAGATTGATTCAAAACATAAAACCACAGTTAAGAATGCCACTGGCTTTCTAAAGTCAGAAAGAGAAAAATAATTCTCTTGACAAAGTATGAATGGAAAAATATATTCTTATGTTTAATACAATAATTTGAAGATTGATAATGCAGAGATCTATATATAGCCTAAATCTGAGGTATAAGGAAAAAATAAGAGATACACATTTAAAGTCTTAATCAAAATTAACTAGATAGAGAACATCTTGTAAGATTTTTAGTCAGGTAAATGTGAGCAGAAGTGCAGCAAGATATTTCTAGGGCCTTTTTCCTCCAGCAGGAGAATTAACTTAGTTCATAGGAAGAATGACTATTTTTGGTACAAAGAGGCTGAGTTCATAGGCTTGGCTTGAACAGTTAGGCAAGTCACTTCTGTTTGCCTCAGTTTCCTGAATTGTAAAATAGAGATAATGATATCTACCTCATAAGGTTGTTGTGAATCTCAAATGAGACATTTGTCAAGTGCCTGGTACATAGTAGACGCTTAATAAGTTCTTGATCCTTTTCCCCTTCAAATTTCTTTGTGACCTTTGGCAAATTATTTAATTTCTTTGTTCTTTTCTCTTCTTTTCTCCTCTATAGAATGAGGCTAAATGGCCTCTCTATAATTTAATGACCAATTTTCTCACTAAACACCAAAGGCTATATTCTTTGTTGTTGTTTAATCATTTCAGTCATGTCCAACTCTCCATGACCCCATTTGGAATTTTCTTGGCAAAGACACTGGAGAAGTTTGTCATTTTCTTGTTCAGCTTATATTACAGATGGGGAAACTGAGGCAAACGGGGTTAAGTGACTTGCACAGGGCCACACAGCTAGTAAGTGAGGAAGATGAGACTAACTGAATGTGCACTATGGCACCACCTTGCCACCCTAAGAGCTATAGTAAGAGCAGGCAAATAATTTTTAAGATGCAAAAGCAGAAGACTATGTGAACTCTAACCACCCATCTCTATATATAGCATAACAATCATTAATATAAAGGCTCTATGGGAGAAGGGGGGGAGGGGAGATAAACAATCCCTAACATTCAAAAGCATAGTTTTAGCGTCTACTTTAGAAAAAAAACTTACTCATATGTTTGTTCATCTTTTTTATTATACTTCAGAGACATAGAGATTTCCCAGTTCTTGCCTAAAAACAAAAACAAAAAAAAAATGTTTATTTATAAAGAAAAATAAAGATAATTATTTTGAAATTTATGAAATTCTTAAAAATAAAGATGGAAAAGTTTAAGAAGATCGGGAAAGTCCAAAATTCTAAGTTGCAGGTGCTCTGGAGTCAAAAAGATTCAACTTTGTGAGTTCAAATCTGACCTCAGACACTTCATAACTGTGTAACTCTAGTCAGGTCACTCACCCTCACCCTACCTTCATTTCCTCATCTATAAAATGGGAATAATAACAGCACACCTAGCTCCATTTTGCAGACCTTAAAGCTCAAGTCAAATCTTTAATTATAAATAAACCATTAGCTTAGATTAGAAAGCATTTCCTTATTCTGAGTTTATATTTTTAATCTGTACCTACTAATTCTAGTATAGCCCACTGGGACCAAACTGTATGTCTTTTATATGTTAGCCATTAAATTAACTAAAGGAAATTATATTCCTGCTAAGACTTCTACTTCTCCAATCTGGTTCCTAAATGTTCTTTTCCTAATAATGGAGTCATAAAACAAGAATTTTTGCACCGGGGGCATGTACCATGTTATAGTTTAGTTGAATGGCACAAAGAACACCATCAGCTGAGCTGGGGAGAAAGGATAAAACATAATTTCTTTGCAGAGAGAATCAGAGAACCTGGGATGCCAATGTAAGGTTACTTATGAAAAAGGGATTTAGGGGAAGAGGAAAGAACAAGGCAGGATGGGCCTCCATCTTGCAGTGTCCATTTTAACCATTCACTCTTATCAACTAGATACTTAGAGCAGTTGTTTCTGTGGAAGGATTGCAATCAGCATTATTGCCCTCTAAATTTTGTATCTTCTAAAATTGGCACACAGGGCCAAAAACTCACTCATCCTACCCTAGTTATTATGCATGCTTTTACCTGTCATTTACCTTATCCCAGCATGGGTCCCATCCCACCAAAGCTCAGTAATACCTATGCGATCAAATTTGCCTTCTTGCATTAGAATCTCTAATTCATTTTGTTTGTTATCTGCATTTTGCCAATTTGAAAATATACAATAAATAAATAAATCATTATTCAAATTGTTATTTAAATCAAATATATCATAGAAATTTCTCAGAGATAAAAAATAAACTAGATAAATCACAAGATAGAAAAATCCACTTAAGGATAATCCAAAATGAATCATGGTTTCTTATATTTTACTTCATTTATGCAATACCGAAACAGCCAGATTTACAAACTACTCGATTCTTTTTTTAAGATTTGTTTTTGTGTCACAGATGCTTCTAGATAATACTCTTCTACTGCAATTATTTTTTTAAAAAAAGAGCTCACACATTGGCCATATATAGACAACATATAGTATTCCGTACCCATAGTCCCCCACTTCTCATTTCCTCTCCTGATCCAAATTACTTAAAATCTGTTTGTTCTTTTTCTAATTTAATCAAGATCTTTGCTTGCTTTATACCATCTCAATTTATACAAGTCTTTTCATGCTTTTGCCACATCTTCATATTCATCTGAACTGCTGAATTCAATCAATAAACAGGTTCAAAATGGCGGACAAAGTAATCAGGATGACAAAGTATGGTTTTATTTTTTATTTTTTGATGAATTAGTTTGACTTCATGCAGCCTTAACTAATGCCTCATGCTACTGAAATTCATATACTATTAATAACTATTAATTTGTGATCCATTCTTTCCCCCTTTTCTTTCTGTTAAAACCCATCTCCAGAAAAGATCAATCAATCTTTGAAGAGAATGACTGAGTGATAAGATTTGTTCCTAGATCTCAAGGCTTGTTAGTTGAACAGGACCCCACCTACCCAGGAGACCAAATTTCTGTTAAGAGTATATATAAAATTCAGGGTAAGTCTTTGCCTGGGGGAAGAACTCCTTGCTCTCCATTAGAATTCAGGACAACCCAATTCCTGAAGGAGAAAACTAGCCAGAAAGGTCCAGATGAAGATGGCTTTCTCTGCCCAGATATCTTCATACTGTTGAGACTCATGATCAAGCCACATCCTCAGCAGGAGGAATTGCAAGACTTTTCCCGCTTCCTCATTTCATATCAGGGTTGGTTTTCACTTCTCAGTGAAATGAAGGAAGGAATTTAGGGCATTTCAGGCTTTCCCTTGGCATCTTTGGTTGCCAAGAGAAACCACAGATCATTGACTGATTTATTGTTAGTTAGCCTCATTAATAAATTGACCATTAATTTTCCAGAATCTCTGTCTCCCCAACTTCTAATTCGTTTCATTATGGACTCAGAAGTATCATTCATGAAAAATTAAAAGTGTTTAAAATTACTATAAAACTCAGTCCCAAAGTTAAGAGCCATCACCATTTATGGAGCTGTTATTCCTCCAATAGAAAGCAAATTCTCACCCTACCCCACCCCACCCCACCTCCCACCAGTTGGACCATTAATTACCTTGTCTAAGTAGTCTCTTACAGATACAGTACATTACTAGGGCAAGTGTTGCTGAAACAAGAATTATTATTCCAGCCAAGAGGATCCAGAAATTCTCCAGCCACCAGTCCATTGTAATACAAACCTGAGAAAAAACCAAAAACTGAGTTTAGAAGATGTAGCGGGAGTGAGAAGAGGAAGAGGAGGAAAAATAATTACCTTGTGTCTTGCTCTGCATTGAGTTGTTAACTGGAACCTAAATGGAGGGTGGTTTCCTTTTTCCTTTGCAACCTGGTCCCAACCTGTATTTTCAGCCTAACTCTACATTACTGCCCCCTTTTGCATTCATGATCAACCAACCTGAACTTCTCTCTGTTTCTCTCACAAAACACTCAAGTTCCCACCTTTTCAGCTTTCCCCTATGCCTAGAATACCTGCCCTCCTCATTTCCACGTCAGAGAATTCTATTCCTCAAGATGTAGCTCCAACTTAACCTTCTACATGGAGCCTTTCCTCATCCCCCAACTGCTAATCCCTTTCTTCTCTAACTACTTTAGGGTTATTTGCATTTATTCTCTTTGTATTTTTTCTGTACATTATAAGGGTGGAATAGATTGATTTATTCAGTCATGTTAACCCTTTCCCACTTTAAGTCAATGATTTGATTGATCACTCTCAATCACTGACTTTAGCCAAAATGGGGAAAATCTTTGGAACTGGAGACTCTTGCAAAAAATCATAAATTAAATGAGCTGAAGAAAAGTTGTCATGATCCATTTTTATTTAATTTAATGTTTCTTTTAATATATGACGGAGGGGTTTTTAGTAAAAATGAAGTTAAATATTGTCCCATCTAAAGAGATTCATATGTGAATAACAATCAAAGCTTCATACTAAAAAATGGCTGAATTTCAGGCCCTCGTTTACTATTAAAAAAAGGCTGTGAAGGGTAATGAGTCTTTCCCCTGTGCCCCCTGAAATCAGGCCCTAGGAAATCAACAACTTGACTAATGGCTAAATTCAGACATAACTCTGGCACAGAAAAGGAAGAGAAAGCTATTTCTAAATCAGGTTATGCTTGAGTAAAGACCTACAACCAACACATCCTGTCTGAATAAACAGAATTTCAACATAACTAACCATTGATCCTTAAGAAAATAGACTTTTATTGATTTTGTTTTCATATCACCTAGATTTCCCTTTGTATCCATCCTCCTTCCCTACATCAGAAAGCTATCCTTTATAATAAAGCAATTTGAAAGGGAAAAAAAATGAAGAGAAAAAATAAGCAAAATTGATGATTACAAAGACATTAGATTTCATATTCCACACTCGTGGTCTCCAGTCTCTGCAAAAGAGTAGAGGAGGAATCTTCTCATCTCGCCTATCTGGGGCCATGTTTGTCCTGGATTATGATGCAATATTCTGGTGTGGTTGGGTTTTTTTGTTTGTTTTTTTGTTTTTGGTGGGTTCTTTTTTTTTTTTTTTTTTTTTTTTTTTTACTATTGTTCTACCCATTTACATTGCTTTAGTCATTAAGTTTAATGTTCCTGGTTGTGTTCATTTCATTTTGCATCGGTTCTAGGACTAGAATCAGGAAGACTGATTTCAAATCCAGTCTCAGACACATCATAGCTGAGTGATCCTGGGTTAGGTTAGGCCTTGTTAATAAAATGATTCCATTGTTCAAATAAAATAAAATAGGGAGCAGATAAATGGTCCCTTCTGATTCTAAATATTACCATGTTATAGAGCTCTGGGTCTGGAATTCCAAAGTTCAAATCTGACCACAAACAGTTGTATGATCCTTGTCAAGTCACCTTACTCTGCCTCAGTTTCCTCATCTGTAAAAATTGGGACTTACAGTCCCATCGAACTCAAAACTTTTTGACTTGTGTTTTCCACTTGCTAATTGTGTGACTGTGAGAAGTCACTTAACTTCTCAGCATTGATTTTCTCATCTTTAAAAAGAGAAATCAGCTCCAAATATGAGATCTGAGTTCAAATTCTGTTTTGTTATTTCCTAGATATGCGACTTTAGGCCCATCACTTCTCCAACCCAGAGTAAATGGGCTTTGAGGTTAACCCACGAAACAGCCTTTTCTGCAAAGCCCCCCATTCATCCGTTTGAAATAATAGTAGAGTTCTCAGCTCCTTGCCAATAGGACTTTCTGAGAAATCACCTAAATTCTCCTAGCCTCAGTGCCCTTCTGAAAAATGGGACGGCAACTCCTTTCTCTGACTCTTCCCCATGATTATGACATCAAAGGAAGACCAGATTGATGTGGATCCAGAAAGGTGGTCATTTAACTTTGAGGAGGGGGGGCTAGAAGCTAGCTGCCTATGCTCTATCTATTTAAGGGATACTTCCTTTTCAAGAATACCTTCCTGATTGTGTGACCCTGGGCAAGTCACTTAACCCCAATTGCCTCAACAACAACAACAAAAGAATGCCTTCTTGAATTGCATATGTTTAACATATATTGAATCACTTGCCATCTAGGGGATGGGGTGAAGGGAAGGGAGGGGGAAAAATAGAACACAAGGTTTTATAAGCGTGAATGTTGAAAATTATCCCTGTACATATTTTGAAAATAAAAATCTTTAATTTTAAAAGTTTTTAAAATTTAAAAAATGCCTTCCTGATTTCCCTCTCTTTCTTCCAAATTATTTTATTTTATAGATATTCTTGGTTTCATTCTCTGTGTATACATTTTCTCTGCTCCCTGCGGGCAGAGATATCTGTCTCTCTGTCATCTAGCACAATGCCTAGCATACAGTAGTCACTTAATAAATGCTTGTTGGGTTGATTTTTAAGTTTTACTGAGTTATAATACAACCCTTTTATTCATGTGAGGGGCAGCTAGATGGCACAGTGGATAGAGCATTGGGTTTGGAAGCAGGAAGGCTCATCTTTATGAGTTCAAATCTGGCCTCAGACACTTATTTAAGTGACAAGTCACTTAACCCTGTATGCCTCAGTTCCTCATCTGTAAAATGAGCTGGAAAAGGAAATGGTAAATCAATCTAGTATTTTGCCAAGAAAACTTCAAATGGGGTCATAACAAGTAAGATATGACCAAAGGGATTGAACGACAGTAGTGATAACTGTTTGTGTGGGGATCAAATAATACAATATAGAGAATCCTTTGCGCATCTTAAAGTCCTATTAAATGTGACTAGCTATTTACGAGTTGAGCCAAACAAGTCAGGTTTGCACCCACCCTTCCCAAGTTCCTAGCCTTCATTTTTCATATCTTTGGGAATAAGTCTGAAACTTGAAGGTCTGAATGATTGAAAGTCTGTCTGAATAATCATAATTAATACAAATTGATGCTGTTGCTCATGCCGTGTGATTGTTAGCTCATGACTTTTAAAAATTAGAGATAATATCGAGTAAAAAGGATATCTATGTGAGAAAATGATGTTCTATATAGAATATATAGAGAGAATATAAAATATATTCTAATATATTCAGAAATAATCACTGTATTGAATCTTTCACTTTAAAGTTTCCAGTGGGTAGAGATAGGGTAGATACCTCTTGGACCTCTTGGAAGTCTGCTTTGGCCTTTAATAACATACATAATCAAGAAAGTCCTCCTTGGGTCTAACCCAGTTCTCTCTTGCTAGGTCCAATTCCCTCCCTCTGCCATTCACTCTTGTAGGGAAAATGAGACATATCCTGAAGAGAATTAAAAATATATAATAATGACTCATAGTTACGGTTGTTGTTTGATTATGTCTGACTCTTTATGACCCCCATTTGGGGTTTTCTTGGCCAAAAAATACTGGAGTGGTTTGCTATTTCCTTGTCCTTATCATTTTACAGATGAAGAAACTGAGGCAAACAGGAAAAAGAGTCTTGGTTAGAGTCACACAGCTAGTAAGTGTCTGAGCCAGATTTAAATTCAGGTTTTCCTGACCAGGCCTGATGCTCTACCCACATATCATAAATAGAGCTATTAACACATAAAATTACTTGTATACTTATAAAGTTCATTCTTCACTTGAGGCGGGCAGTACAAGCCTTGTTAGTCTTATTCCAGTTTAGTGGATGAAAATATCAAGGTTTTAGAGATCAAGTAACTCTCTCAGTAAATTTAGTGCTGGATAATCGAACTATACCTCTCTTCTCCCCAATAAATCCAACTCCTTTCTCCTTAGTCTTCTCCCTTTCTTCTAATGATAAAAATGGCTGATGTTGAGGCAGGAAAGTACATCTTTCAAGGAACTACAAATCCATAACTTTTCTAGGAATAGGAGATCAATTCAAAAGACTTAATTCCAAGAATTTTAAAATCTCAGTTCGATCTCAACACGGGAAACCTCACCCGGCCCGGACATGGAAAGGATTGACAGATTGATAGCTCTTTCTCTTTTTTTTTCACTTTCTTCTTTTTTTCACTTTACTCAGTGAGTCAAAAGAACAAGTAATCTTTCGAAATTCTACTATTCTATATGGTTTTTGAAGTCTTTCAACAAGGGGAAATGAAGTCAGCATCCTTTAAATACTCTCGGAGAAGGGACTTGGAAACACTTTGACAAACAATTAGAACTAAGATTTTCCTCCATTGTCATCTTCAGATGTCATGCTAATATTAGTAAGATATCAGACACTTAAGCCAGGATTACATGGGCAATGTCTCTATATTGGGGAAGAACAATTAGCAAATTTATAGAATAGGGCTCTTATTGTCACTTTGTCAAAATGAACCATGTGTTTCAGATCTTCTGCTGGATTAAATGCATGGAGTAAATGAAAATGTACTTGAATTTTTCACAAATAGATTGAATTTCACATATTTTGTATCTTCAAGCAGGGATCTAGAAATAATCATGATTTTTTCCATGCTATTACCTATAATCGCTTTACATTAATCCTTCAGCAAAGAAGTGGTTTTGGAGAAGATGCTTCCTTTCCCTGAGGGTCTCGGTTTCCCCTTGAAGGAATAGGGTAGTTAGATAAGATATACAAAGTCTCTTCTAGCCTTCTCAGTCTATGACCAAAATTCAAGACAAATAGGTTCCCGATTCATGGATTGTCTTTTGTGTCATTCGGTGATCTATCCACAGAGGCAGCTAGGTGGTGCTGCAGTGGATATAGTGTCCTAAATTCAAAACCAGGCTCAGTCACTTACTTGCTATGTGACCCTGGGCAAGTCACTCTACTCTGCCTCAGTTTCCTTATCTGGAAAATGAGCTGGGGAAGGAAATGGCAAACCATTCCAGGCCAAGAAAACCCCAAATAAGAAGAGTCATACATGACCAGATAGCAACAAGCTCCATACATTCGCTAGCATTTCATCCTTAGTAAAGTAGCCATCTAAAAAGTAAAGTTTAAAGGCTTACCTTTCCTTGCTGGTGCTCTCTCTGTTGGCCTTTTTTATTTGATCAAGTAGTGAGCCTCAACAAACAGAGCCCAGGGGAACACTTCATCACCGGGTTGATAGGAAGTGTCCCCTTGGCTGGAGACTTGAGACTTTTGAAACAACCCCTGATACTACTTCCCTTTCTGACCAGCTCTTCAGAGGAGGTACAATTATCAAGTGGCTGGAATTAACTAAAGAGAAAGAGAGGGACAAGAAGGTGGCTTCCCCTTTCTGGTGGGGCACAACTGATTGTAGTTACTAATTTCCATGACTCATGGCTCAGCCATATCTGCTTTTAAAATATTGTAAACTTTCCTAGGAAGGACACATTGAAAAACTTATTTTTCATACCCTGGAATTGGCCTTGGATATAGTATTCAATCTTCATTGAATCGAATGAATTTCAAATTTAGAATCCCCTTGCTACAACCAAGTTCTTTGGGAAAACAGTTTCCTGTGTGAAATAAGGAGAATTTGAAACTCTAAACCTACGATTCTATAGGTGGATGGTATCTAAAATGTGATTTCACTGGTATAGGGAAACTCTCAAGTGAGGAAAAGTCTTCCATCGATGCAGGCTGGTACCTTCTAGTCTCAGAAGGATGTTTAAAATATTTTTGGAGGTTGTGTTTTACCCAGGTTCACACAGCCAGTATGTCTCAAAACTGGGATTAGAACCCAGGACTTTAGGGCTTTGAGGAAGCTTGCTTAACACGACTCCCAGGGCCTCAGTTTTTTCATCTGTAAAATGATTAGATTGAGTAGCTTCTACAATCCTTTCTAGCGCTAAAATTCTTATCAACTTTTCCAAAGGTTCCTTTATTGGATCTCCTCTGACCTGTGGCTACAGTGATTTAAGCTGTAATCATAAATCAATAGCTTTACAAAACATGAAGAGCTAGGATAAGTTTGGGGGGATTCATTGGTTTCTCACTTTTCTGCTTCATTTCCCCCACCCAGATAATTTGGGAACTTCCTGTTTGACGGTACTACAGGGTGTTGTTGTCCAAATCTCCCCTTTCAAAGCACACAATTCACAAGGTTCAGAGGCAATGTAGGTTTATTTATAGATCAAAGTACATAAGTAAGACTCATATGAAAACCTCTTTTAAAAAAAAAAGAGATGTACCAGTAAATAACATTTCCCAAAGGCCTTTGCAATCTTAGAGATATTTAAGTTTTCCCTTTGGGTAGGGCTCCAGCTAGAAGTGCCAGGGGGTGCTCTCCCCATATCAATAAAGTCTCATTTTAATCTGCATCAAATATTTTATTATATAAAATATAATTTTATATATATATTATATTATATCAAATATAATAGGAGAGGCTCATTTTAGTTTCACCTTCGTTCCCTGAGCTGACCACACGATGCTTTCTCCCAGCCCATTGGAACTAACAAAGACAACTAGGTTCTCAAAGATTACTGGCTTGGGAGAGAACTGGATCATACATATACTAGAGACCTCATGAGCTTCTGAAATTATAATTGAGGGATGGTTGTATCAATACTTCAAACAAAATAGTTATTGGGTGGGTAAGAATGATAGTTACTATCTAAAAAAATTAAAGACAGGTTGGTTATATGTTATATGGAGAAAAATTCCTTTCTTATACAAACTTACAGTCTCTGGAGAAACTCCTTTGTTAGACAGACTTCTCCACGGAAGCTGAAAAGTCTTATCAGATACAAATCCTGTTCTATTATCCTGCTGTGTATAAAATAAAGATCTCAAACCATACCTCCTTGCAATATGATTTCTCCCACCAAGACATCTTGGTGTTCTTTTCCTAATCAATAAAGCTTTTCTTATCACAGCTTTGAGTAGGTGAATTCTTTCACTACGGATCCGGCCTTGGCACTTTGGAGGGAGGAGAGAGACAGACAGACGGACAGAAAGAACCACAGACCCATCTTTGCTTAATATCCTTCCTTTTCACTTTGTTTATCACTTCCTGTAACTACCCAACAATTAATTGGTATTATTGCTGGGACTCTCAAACATACCTCTATGGTAACAGGAAAGCTTCTATCAACAATAAATGTAAACTTTGAGAGGACAGAGATTGTCTTAACTTTTGAATTTGTGTTCTGAGTTCCTCCTTTCTGTAAATGATATCTCATAGATCTGTCATCAGTGTTTGGATTGGTGGAGTGTTTTGTTTTGTTTTTTTCATTAAAATCTCCAGGCTGAGAGAAACAAATGATCCAAGAATCAGGAGTCTATGACAGCAGTCCCCAAAGGGGACACGTAAACTGGGGGTGGACTCCGAATTGTACACTAGGAGCATTTTGGACGGCATTTCCTAGCCTTTGAGTTCCAGATTCTCTTCCCACCTCCCTTCCTATTGAGAACACAGGTTATTCATGTGTAGTCATGCAAAATATTTCCATAATAGTCATGTTGTAAAAAGAAAACATAGGCCAAGAAAAACCCAAACCTCAATTTTTTTGCTTCAATTTGTATTCAGGCTCCATCATTTTTTTCTCTAGGATGGATAACATTTTTCATAAATCCTTTAGAGTTATCTTGGGTCATTGTATTGCTGAGAATAGTTATGTCCTGCATGGCTGATCATTTTACAAAATTGTTGTTATTTTGTGCATAGAACATTTCACTTTGTGTAAGATCATGGAAGTCTGAGAGCATCCTGCTCATTTTTTATAGCACAATAGTATTCCATCATAACCATATACCACAATTTGTTCAATCATTCCCCAATTGATGGGCATCCTCTCAATTTCCAATTCTTTGCTCCCCCCAAAAAGAACTACTACAAATATTTTTGTACATAGATGTCATTTTCCTTTTTGTTTTTTATCTCTTTTGGGATATAGACCTAGTAGTAGTTTTCTTGATTTTCTCCCAAAGCTCAGGTTAGGAACCTTATTTTCTGTGAAACTTTAACCAGTTGCTCTTCCACACATACACCTCCAATTTGTTTCCTTCCTCCAATTAAACTTATCCCTCTATTTGTACTAAGAATTTATTTCAACTTGAGTAGATCCTTACTTATGTATCTCTCTCTCTCTCTTCCTCTCCGTAGAACTTCTCTTCTAGACTCTCTGCCTTTGAACTGGCTGTCGCCAGTGCCTGGAAAACACCCCCTCCTCACCTGCCTCAGAGAATCTCCTTCTTCCTTCAAGACTCAGCTCAGCCACCTCATTCTATAGGACACCTTTCCTGATCTCCGCCATTACTGGATTCCTCCCTTCCTAGTTACCTTACATGTAACTATTATGAGTTATTTGTACTTAGGCTCTTGATGAGCAGAGCAGCCTTCATCACTGGGGATGGGGATGCAGAAGACCTCCCTTTCCCCTGCTGCAGCCTGTTAACTAGTGACCCAAAGGAGAGCCATGGCTATCTACTGCTGCTGAGGGATGCCTTCTCTTCCTCAAGTCAGTCCTCATTGCCAAACTGTCCACTTCTCACTGTAGAATGGCCATTACCAGCTGAGCTCTGATCTTCTCAAACCCTCTCTTCTGGAGGTCTGCCGTAGCTTCATCCTACTTGGTCCCTTGGCTCCATTCCCTTCTTGATTGGGGATCATCAATGTTTCCATTACTGTCCAAGGTACTTGGAGCTTTACCATTCTTCCTGCTACTTCCCTGCCTAATTATGTCATCAGGTCTGCTTTAAACAGCACATAGGTGAGGGCAACTTCATGTGTTGTCTTCCCCCTAGTGGATTATGCATTCCATGACAGCAAGGATTTGATTTTTTTTCTATCTCTAATCCCAAATGATAACCCAATTTTTCTTTCTTTTTTTATTAAAGCTTTTTATTTTTAAAACATATGGATAATGGATAACTTTTTAACATTAACCTTTGCAAAAGCTTGTGTTCCAATTTTCCCCTCCATCCCCTAGATGGCAAATAATCCAAAATATGTTAAATATAGTTAAAATATATATATATATAAAACCCTATTTTCTATATAGCACAATGTTTGGCATATTATAAACCCTTAATAAATGCCTTCCCATTGCATATGATTTACCTCATTAGAATGCAATCTCCTTAAGAGTTGGGATTGTTTTTGATTTTTGTATGATCATTACCTAGCATAATGTCTGGCACAGAGTAGGTGCTTAATAAATAGTTGCTCGATTGATCAATTAGTTGATTAGTGACTCCTTTATCTTTTTATTCCTAGCATGCAGCCTAGTCTACTGCTGTTCAATCATTGTGTTTTGACTGTTATCTATTTCAAAGATATCATTGATAAAATTAAAGGTCTCCAAAAGTTTTAGTGCAGTTTTCAGCTTTCATTGGATACTATTTTAATAAGTTACTTAATAAGATATTTCACTAAGACTTTCAGGAATATAAAAGTATTTATTATGGGATTTTTTTTGTGGTGACTAAGAAAACAAAGTAGGTGCCAATCAACTGAAGGATGAATAAGCAAGTTGTGCTACATGAATGCAATAGGATATGGCAGTAGCATAAGACATGATGATAAATATGGAGAAGCCAAGGAAGATTTCTATGAAGTAAGCAGAATGAGAAAAACAATACACAAAATTACTATAATAACCTATAGAATCATAGTGACCAATCTTGGCTTCAAAGAAGAGAAATGAGAATTCATCATCTCCTTTCTTCAAGGAAGTGGGGGACCATGGGTATGAATCACTGCATATAACACTATATTTGGATGAAATATTTGTGCCACTGAAGTGGTTTCTTCTCTATTTTATTCTTTGCTATAAGGACTGGTTCTTTGGGAAAAAAGAGAAAGAAAAAGTATGGTAGGCATGAAGAGAAGAAATGTGGCTGATGAAAAAAAATGATGTCAATTAAAATTAAAAATTAAATTTAACAAATCATCAATAGTGTCTCTTAAGTGATGTCTTTAAATCTTCTATAAATATGTATGAGTTTCATATATATTTATGTTTACGGCAGAAACCCAAGCTGTCCATATAAATATATATATATGTGTGTGTGTATGTGTGTGTGTATACATATATATGTATATATATATATATATGTGTGTGTATATATCCATACATATATATATACATACATATATGTATATATATTTGCTGAGGCAATTAGAGTTAAGTGACTTGCCCAGGGTCAAACAGCTAGGAAGTGGTTAAGTGTCTGAAGCCACATTTGAACTCAAGTCCTCCTGACTGCAGGGCTGATGCTCTATCCACTGTACTACCTAGCTGCCCCCTACTGTCAATATTTTAATGCTTGTTATTTAAGGTAGAGGGTCTTCCTTAAGTTAAAAAGTCATCCTTCACACGCAGAACATTAACAAAATAAAATTTCTTCTTTCTTCATTAATTTATTTTTCTTTTTTTTTTTCTCACCATTTCCTTCTTCTAGCAATATCATGACAGGACGCCTACAGAACATGGAAAGGAGCCTATAGTTTGCCATCAATAGCAAAACCTAGTAATACTCCTTCTGCTCCATTAAGTTTTATAAATAAGCTAAAGTTTCACTTGGAGAAAGGAAAAAAACCACAATGTCTGATGTATGAACTCACCAGGAAAAAGAGACAGAATAAAATAGGATATTTTATTTGATACCCCCAATTTTCTGAATTAACTTGCTTCTTAAATGTGAAGAAATCTTGGCAAGAGGAAAGCAAATTAGAATTATTCATTGTCCTTGAAATATTGAATCAAGACTTGAAGGCAATGCCCCAGAAAGGTATATGGTCAGCAATTCAATGATGAGGATTAAAAGATAATGTCTTCCAAATTTCATTTTTCAATTTTCAATTTTTTTGCTTTTTTTTTTCTCTAAAATAGATAGACTAAAGGACATTATAAGATGAACTTGTATGGTGATGGGGAAAAAATGACTGCCCATTGCTGCTGTTTTCTCATTTTTGTGACTACTAAGTTTTGTTTATAACTCTTTCCAAAAGAAAGTATACTTTGGCATAATTATAATGTATATATTTTTATGTTTTAAATAAACAGAGCACACTTATTATTAGAGAGAGAGGGAGAAAGGGAAGAAGAGAGAGAGAGAGACAGAGAGACAGAGAGAAAGGAGAGAGAGACAGAGATAGAGACAAAGGAGAGAGAGAGAGAAAGAAGAGAGAGACAGAGAGAGACAGAGAGACAGAGAGAGAGACAGAGAGAGAGAGAGAGAGAGAGAGACAGAGAGACAGAGACAGAGAGAGAGACAGAGAGAGACAGAGAGAGAGAGAGAGAGAGAGAGAGAGAGAGAGAGAGAGAGAGAAAGAGAGAGAGAGAGAGAGAAAGAGAGAGAGAGAGAGAGAGAGAGACAGAGAGAGACAGAGACAGAGAGAGAGAGAGAGAGAGAGAAAGAGAGAGAGAGAGAAAGAGAGAGAGAGAGAAATAGAGAGAGAGAGACAGAGAGAGACAGAGAGAGACAGAGACAGAGAGAGAGAGAGAAAGAGAGAGAGAGAGAGAGAAAGAGAGAGAGAGAAAGAGAGAGAGAGAGAGAAGAGAGAGAGAGAGAGAGAGAGAGAAGAAGAAGAAGAAGAAGAAGAAGAAGAAGAAGAAGAAGAAGAAGAAGAAGAAGAAGAAGAAGAAGAAGAAGAAGAAGAAGAAGAAGAAGAAGAAGAAGAAGAAGAAGAAGAAGAAGAAGAAGAAGAAGAAGAAGGTGGGAGGGACAGAAGGAGTATTGTCTTCAAGGAAACGATTTCAGACCTTAATTCTAGAGGCCTGTCGATCCCAAGATGGAACAGTCAAAGCTGCCAGGATTTGTACTCATTTCTTTGAAGTCATTGGCCAGCTGCCAAAAATCAATAAAAAAATATATCAAATTCTCTTAAATTGAATTTTCTCAGATTGTAACAGAACTTGAAATTGAGAGCTCTTCCTGTTTCCATGCTTTGGTCCACATTATCCTCCATATCTAGAATGAATGAATCAATGAATTAAGCATTTCTAAAGCACTTAGTGTGTTTTATAAAGCATTATATTAAATGCTGGAGACAGACAGAAAAGGAAGACCATCCCTTTCTCAAAGAGTTCACTTTCTAATGAGGAAAGACAACATATTAGGAATGATCAGCTTCGAGTCAAGAGCGAAAGTGTATGAACCTCAGGATGGAGCAGACATGGCTCTTGCTAAATGTCATTTTCACCAAATTCTGTGATGGGGAATCATTTGGTAATGCCATGGCCTTTGGTGACAAGAGCTTTCTTCTGGGCTTCTTCAGGAGCTGTGGATGTAGCATCTAAAAGAGCAGCTGCTGAGTTATATCGTCCCAGGACCATGGCAAAGGGCAGTGGGCTGGAAACATTCCCAAAGCCCTGGGCCTACTGTCCTACCTTCATCAGTGACAGAGGGGAGATGGTGGTCAAAGTGCTGGTTTGACTTTCCTGGCACAAGTTCTCTTTCACAGGGTGTCTTGAGGTTTCAGCTAGGCTGGTTTACCTGCCTAGAAGGGTCTTGTTGAAAGGTAGCATGGTATTGTGGAAAGAAAGCTGATCTGGAGTCGGAAAACCTAGGTCTTCCATTAGCATCACATTGGCAAATCACTTGCCTTTTCTGTACCTCAATACATGAGATTGTAGACTTTAGAGCTAAGAAGGAGCTGGGAATCTATCAAGTTGACCTCTCCCATTATTTTTCAGATAAGAAAACTGAGGCACACTTGAGGAATTGGAACTTGAGGTCTTCCTAATTCCAACTACAGTTCTATCCACTAACCTGCCTCTCTTTTATGATTTGTTCCTCTGTAAAATGGGAGTCTCAAGCTCCCTTCCAGCTCTAAATGTTGGAATCCTTTCCAAATGCAGAACATGTCATTTTCTGCCTCTCCCTCATTGCCCCAACCTCTTGGCTCCCCCTTCCAACTCTCCTCTCCAATCCCAATTAAATGCAAATTCCTGAGGGCAAGGACATCTTCAGGCTGGTCCTTGTACCCCTGCACCTAGCATGGAGCCAGCTGTAGAGTAGGTGCTTCGTGCTGCGTGAATTCCAGTGACTTGAACTCCAACATGATAAAGAAAGGGCAGTTCTGGGGCAAATGTTTCAACCTGTCCATTTAGCCCAAAGCGGAGATGGGAGGATGGGAGAAAACACCACTCACATTTCCGTCCTTTCCCGGAGACAGGTAGTTCCCAAACCTTTTCCCCAACCTCTGCCAAGAGGAAAGAGACCAGGTCAGTGCATCTTGGTTAAGCTTTCTGCCTTGTGGTCTGGAGGCCAGCTCCATCCTCCATCGATGTGTTTGGTTTCAAAATAGAAATAAAGACATAATTCCTTTCCTTTCATGATTAATACATGGGGCAAGTCCCAAAACCCCAAAAGAAAAGAAATCAGATTGTTCTCGTCCACAATGGGGGTTATTCAAGCAAACAGACACACATTTCTGCATTCTTTTGGCAGTTTAGGAGTGTCTCCCACTAACAAGTATCATAATGACATCACAGGGAGGCACACAGAGTCATCACCAAGTTCTATAAATAAGGTTGTCATACTTGCAAAACAAAACAAAACAAAACAAAGGCCCACACATTGAAAGTTTTTTAAAAAGTCTTAAAAAATGAAAATAAAAATTACACACTAATGGAATAGGATTTTTGGCCTCAAATTTCCCAAAAGGATATGGGAGAGCTAAATGTCTTAAATGTGTTTGATCAAGATGAAGGCTGCACAGAGAGGCACATCAAGTCATCACCAAGTTCTATAAATAAGATTAAGTCACAGTTGCAAAACAAAACAAAATAAAAGCTCACACATTAAAACAGTTAAAAAAGAGTTTAAAAAGAGTTTTAACAAATGAAAACAAAAATCACACACTGGGGGCAGCTAGGTGGTGCAGTGGATAGAGCACCAGCCTTGAATTCAGGAGGACCCGAGTTCAAATCTGGTCTCAGACACTTAACACTTCCTGGCTGTGTGACCCTGGGCAAGTCACTTAACCCCAGCCTCAGGGGGAAAAAAAATCACACACTAATGAAATAGGATGTTTGCCTTGAAATTTACCAAAAGGATATGGGAGAACTAAATGATTTAAATGTGTTTGATCAGGATGAAGGATGCACAGGGAGGCACACAGAGTCATCACCAAGTTCTATAAATAAGGTTGTCACACTTGCAAAAAAAAAAAAAAAAAAAGAACAACAAACAAAAATGAAAACAAAAATCACATGCTAATGAAACAGGATTTTGGGCTTGAAATTTCCCAAAAGGATATAGGAGAACTAAATGTCTTAAATGTGTTTGATTAGGATGAAAGCTGTTCTTTCCTGAAATTTCCTTTTGGATTTTCCTCTCTTTTTGCCAAAAATGAACCAAAGCATTGACTACCCAAAGACACTGATGATTTTGGAAGCCTTAGTAGCTCTTCCAATGGTAGGGAACAAATGCACTGTTTGAAGTTGGAGCCAAGCTGCCCCTCAGGAAGGTGGCCTGTGTGCTTGGGCAGCCATCCCTTTTCCCTAGAGTGCTGGGCTTTGCTTCAAGAGGTCTGGGTACAAATCCCAGCTCTAACACTGACCACCTCTTCAGAATCAGATCCCGTGGCTGCTCCTTTTGCATCTGCTGTGGATCATGGTCCTTGTATGGCTTCCCCCACAGGGTTGCAGAGAGACAAGGGCTTTGTAAACCTTAAAACACCATATAAATAGGAAATACCATTAGATGTCCTCCCCCGTCCCTCATCTCTTGTCCCATCAGACTGAAATCGCTTCTGGGACAATCCGCCTGATGTGGGTGTAGGACTTCCTGATGGTCACACTGCCATGGTGGGAGACCCCCCGGGGCAGCACGCACTCCTCAGTCAGCTTCTGGGTCTCTGTGTCCCAGCACAGCACGGTGGCAATGACCTCATTCTTTTCATCCCGCCCACCAGTGATGTACAGTCGGTTGTTACAAGGGGAGATCCCACAGCTGGCCCGCTCCTGGCTGAACTGGGTCACCAAGCACCAACTGTCCTCCACCGGGCTGTACGAATACAAGGCCTTCATGGCCCCACCTGAGAAGACAGAGAAATGCTGGTCAGCCTCCTGGGCTGGACAGGTCTCCCAAGCCCTTCAAATCGGATAGGCTCTGATCCCCAGCAAGTGGAAGGCAACAAAAATCAGCCCAGCATTGGGCACTAGAGACAGAACAAGCAAGAGCTCTGCCCTCTAAGAGCTTCTCTTTTAAGGGTGGGGTGGGGTTGGTGATGGGAAGCCCAACTGGTGCTTATAATGTGCCAAGCAATGTACCAAGCAGTGGGATCCACAGAAAACAGACCATCCAAGTTCACAAAATTCATATTCTAGTTGAATACTAACAACACCAGCAAATGGGGTGAGTGAATACCTGCAAATGTATTTGTGCGTATGTATATATACATACATAATTGTATATTTAGCAGTTATATGGAGAAGTAAACTCAAGGGAAGAAGGAAGGAAAGTGTGTGAATATGTCCAAAAATAGATGTATATTTGTACTTATATGGAGGAGTAAATTTAAAGGAAGAAGGGAGGAAAGAAAGTGTGTATGTGTACAAGGAAAGTGTGTGTATATGTCCAAAAATAGATGTATATTTGTACTTATATGGAGGAGTAAATTTAAAGGAAGAAGGGAGGAAAGAAAGTGTGTATGTGTACAAAAATAGATGTATATCTAACAATTATATAAGGAGTAAATTCAAGGGAAGAAGGGAGGAAAGGAAGTGTGTGTGTGTGTGTGTGTGTGTGTGTGTGTGTGTGTGTGTACAAAAATAGATGTATATTTAACAATTATACAGAGAAGTAACTTAAGGGAAGAAGGGGGAAAAGAAAGAAAGAAGAAAGGAAGGAATAAAAGAAAAAAAGGAGAGGGAAGGAAAAGGCTAACAGGCTAACGGAGGGAATCAACACATTTCTGAGGGCTCAGCAGCAGGGCAGATGTAAAAGCCTGGCGATTTTAAGAATATAAAGGCAGAACATAGGACAAGATCTGCGTAAGATGCACTGGCAGTTTACATGAAGGCAGCTAAGTATTCTAAAAGTCAAAAAGCTGGAGAGCTCCATTCCAGACGATGGGAAAACCTGCATAACCAATCTTTCCAGGTTTATCTCGGGTTCCGCCCCTTTTGTATTCCATGTTCTGGCATTTAAGCGGCACTTCGTGGACCAGTCTGGGAAGTTGGGCAAAGACTTTCTATACAAGGCAGAAAGCCAGATTGCACTCAGGGGCATTTCTGTTCCCCAGAGTCCCGCAGTGCTCCCTGACCACCCACTTACCCACAACGTAGATGTGATCCCGGAAGCTGACGGCATTGATGCACTTGGCCTCCACTGGCATGGAGGACTTCAGACACCATTTGTTGGCCGAAGCATCGTAACACTGAGTCTTGTCCGTTGCCAGTTTTCCATTGGGACCTCCTCCGATCACGTACAGCTTCTTCTTATGGCTGGCAGCCGCAAAGGAGCTCACATGGATCAGGAGAGGGGCTGCCTAGCCCCCGGAGAGGAAGCAAGATGGTTGTGTCAGAACCAACGGCTCAGTCGGTCCAGTTCTCCACTCCCTGACCTCTCCCCTACTTTTCATGGCAGTTGGGGTTAAGTGACTTGCCCAGGATCACAGAAGTATTAAGTGTCTGAGGTCAGATTTGAACTCAGGTCCTCCTGGCTTATCCACTGAAGTATCTGGATTCCCCTCCCTGCCTGGAATCTTTTACCTCAACTCATTAAAGGTGAGAGGCAGCAGAGAGATGCCTGGATTTAGAGTCACAAGACCCAAGTTCAAATCTCAGTTCAGCCACTTTGTCCCTAGGCACTCTGGGGCAAGTTACACCTGAGGCCTCGGTTTACCTCCTGTTAAATGAGGACGTGAGACCAGACGGCCTTTGATGTCACTTTTAATTCTAGATTTATAAATCAAAGCCCTGAGATATCTGTCCTCCTTCCAGATGCCCTAGAGCTTCAGATAAGATTATCAGCATCTCCTTGGGACTACTGAGCACTCAGACGCAAGCACCCCTCATCTTACAGAGGAGAAACTGAGGCCCAGAAAGACCCAGGATCACTCCTCCAGATTAGAAAGAGACTTTGAGGCCATTTAGACTGACTTTATCATCTTTTAGAGGGAAAAACTGAGGCCCAAAGAGATCACAGGATCACTCCTCCAGATTAGAAAAAAAACTTTGAGGCTATCTAGACCAAATTCACCATTTTACAGAGAAGGAAACTAGATACATAGAAGTTAAATAAGTTAAGTGACTTGCTTTTAGTCACACAGGGTCTTAAGTGGGATTTGAACCCGAGACCTTGACTCTGAAGCTAGTGTCCTTTCTGCTTCCACCCCTTCCTGGATCTTTCTTCCTGAATCGCCATGTCCTGCTCTAGGGTGGGCCTACCACAGCCGCCTAAGAGACACACCTAAACCACGACAGTTTTTCCTCGTTCTCACCCAGGAGCCATTTGCCAACCTCAGCCTGATGAGTCACTAGCTTTGCACAGACCTCTGGGAGTGGATGCCCAAGACCACATTTTAAAAAGGCATCACCACAAATAAGGATTCACGGAAGGCCACAATGTCAACACACTCTCTCCCCCACCCTCCTCAACAATCTAGACAGTCCCTCCCACCTGCATACTCCAGGCCGAGGTCTCCCCATCTGCTCTTGAGTGATGAGGCGGCCCTTGCGGGCCCTTCCTGCTCTTTGTCCATGGTCTGAGGGCCAGGCCAGACTCAGGCCATCTTGTTCTCTCCCTCCTCCCCAGGGTAAACAATCAGGCTCCGGCCCCACTCCTCTCTGGAGATCACAGGACCGTAGACTTAGAGCCGGACGAGACGTTGGATCAACCTCTTCCTTTCACAGATGAAGAAACTGAGGCCCTGGGAGGCTGCTCGGAGGAGACCACCCAGGACTCCCAGAGCAAGGGCCTATTGTCCCACCCCTCCAATGATGTCAGATTTGTAGCTATTACCACATTCTGGTTTTCCTGTTCTAAATGCTAGAATGTTTTTCTTCTTGTCCCTGCTCCTAAGAGTCTTTTTTGTCTTTTTGCTGAATGGGACACTAAATTTGGGACCCAAGCCCAACTCTACTTTTTATCTACAATGTATAAAATGAAGGAGGTTGGACCAGATGGTCTCTGACCTTAGGTTGTATAAATGATAAATTGTGGGCAGCTAGATGATGCAGTGGATAGAGCCCTAGACCTGCAGTCAGGAAGACCTGAGTTCAAATGTGGCCTCAGACATTTAACACTCCCTAGCTGTGTGACCCTGGGCAAGCCATTTAATCCAAATTGCCTCAGCAAAATAAATAAATAATAAATGATGAATTGTTAATAAATAAATAAGGGAGGAGGCCCGCAGGGGTAAAGTGCCTTGCCCAAAGTCACACAGCTAGGACATTTTTGGAGGCAAATTTGACCCCCAGGTCTCCCTGATTCAGTGTCTGTCACTCTAACCATCACATCATATTATTTAATGCCAGGTCTGGGTACAAACACATCAGTGGACAAGCAAAAGAAGAGAGGATGATGGGGCAGTTAGACGGTGCCATTCAAAATCCAGTTCAAATCCGGCCTCAGACACTTAACATTTAGTGGCTGTGTGACTCTGGGCAAGTCATTTAATCTCAATTGCCTATTTCCCCCTTCCCCCCAAAAAATAACTAAAAAAGAGAGGATGGAAGAGACCCCTGCTGCCTTAGAAGAGATGTTCTCTCGTCTTGCTGAAGACATTCTCTCTTCCCTTCATGTGAGTTGCTATCACTACATCCTGAAGGGAAAAGTCTCAACAGCAAGGGACACTCTACCAACAACCCTTTGCATCCAAACGGGAAGGACACATGCGGAAGTTGAACAAAAGGATTCAAAGAATTTTTTACGGCACAGAATTTTTAAAATACTCCAAGAGAAAACATCTAGACTCTACCTCCGACCAGCAGTTATGAAAAGGGTCATATGTTTCCACATTATTAATTCTCTGTAGACCATCAAAGCCTCCAATGACATAGACTTTGCCACCCAGAACCGCCATCTTGTGTCTCCATCGACCAATATTTAAATACTCAATTTGGATCCACTTGTTGATGGAAGAATTATATTTCCAGACATCCTGTTGTGTTTCCTTACCACCTACAGTGGAAATAAGACATTTGTTATTGGATGAGAAATCTTAAAGCTCTATGTCAAGAAATGGGAGTAAGATTTTAAAACTAAAAGTCACATGATTCTGCTTTTGGGGAACTGGATTTCCTAAGTTCATGGATCCAGAGCCAGAAGGAGCCAGGAGAGGAGATATGGTTTAAGCCTCTTTTCTGTACCCACCCCCATTTTATGGATGAGAAAATTGAGGCTTTGGAAGATTCAAGTGCCTTGATCAAGGCAGGAATAAACATCCAGGGCAGGTCTCTAATACCAGAGTCAACATCCTTCCACCGTGCCTGGCCTAGAATAAAAGCTTTAAAAATGATTATTGACTGAATCACTGATTGACTAAACCAAACTACTTCTCCCCTATCTCAACAGACAGGACCCAGAGAGTAGAATGTAAGGTTAGAGACAGCGCTATTTTGTCTGTATACCAAACGCTGACTAGATGGTTAACTTCCATTGACTTGAACCAAATTTCTGAACCTCAAATAGGGAGCAATTTAGCTGACAAAGTAGAATCTACGTCCTGACTTTATGTTCTAGGCTGGAGTAGCGCTTCCCGACTTTGCCTGTGCCCTGGAGCCCTCGGGAGCCGCTCTGGTGAAGTCTGAGGCTGCTTCTCAAAATCACATCTTTAAATGTATGAAATAAAATGAAATATTGCACAGTTTTTACATCATGACATAATAATATTGCAAAGGAAACCAAAAGTTAGTGAAAAGAAGGATCCATTCACGTTCATGGATCCCCTAAAATCTGACCAATTAAGATCCCTTGAAGGTACCCTACCCCCCCAATATTTTCCTTCCCCCCTAGCTCTAAGGATCTCCAGTGTCTGGCACCTGCTGGTCTGATCAGTTTCCCTCTGGTGCAAACACAAGGAGCATTATCATGGCTTTGGGGCTGGAATGAGGAGTCTACACTAGGGTGATGGGCTGGGACGACTGACTCCATTCTGGCCTGCCCCATGGTCTGGAGCAGGGGTTCTCAAACTACTGCCCGCGGGCCAGATGCGGCCGCTGAGGACGTTTATGTGGCCCACCGGGTTATGGCAAATGGGCTGAGGGGCAGAGACAGAGTGTGAGCTTTTGTTTTCACTATAGTCTGGCCTCCCACAGTCTGCGGGACAATGAACTGGCCCCCTATTTAAAAAGTTTGAGGACCATTGGGAGGCAACTAGATGGCAGCAGTGGGTCAAGATGCTGCATGTGGAGCCAGGAAGAGCTGAATTCAAATCCAGCCACAATGTATTCTGATGGAAGTGGATATCTTCAACATAGAGAAGATCTAATCCAATTCCAATTCATCAGGTACACCCAGAAAAGGAACACTGGGAAATGAGTATAAACTGTTTGCATTTTTGGTTTTTCTCCCCAGGTTATTTTTACCTTCCGAATCCAATTCTTCCTTTGCAACAACAACAACAACAAAAAAAAAAAAAAAAAAAAAAAAAAAATTCGGTTCTGCACATATATATTGTACCTAGGATATACTATAAGATATTTAATATGTATGGGAATGCCTGCCATCCAGGGGAGGGGGTGGAGGGAAGGAGGGGAAAATTCGGAACAGAAGGGAGTACAAGGGATAATGTTGTAAAAAAAAAAAAAAAAAAATTACCTATGCATATGTACTGTCAAAAAATGTTATAATTATAAAATTAATTTAAAAAATGTATAAAAAAAAAAAAACAACAACAAATCCAGCCACAGACACTTAGTAGCTGTGTGACCTTGGTAGTCACTCAATCTTAGTTCCTTCTCTATAAAATGACCAAAATAACAAGATCTGCCTTCCACCTGTTGTGACGATCAAATGAGATGACAACGTGTGTAATGCTTGGTAAGCCTTAAAGCAATAAATAAACTCTATTATGCTTATATTATTACTAAGATGCAGCCAGGTGGCTCAGTGGTTAGTGTGCTGGGCCTGAAGTTGAGTTCAACTGTGGCTTCAGACACTTATTAGCTATATGGGCAAGTCGCTTAATCTCTGTTTCCTTAACCCCTGAAGAAGGAAATGGCAAAGCTCCAGGACCTTCACCCCCCAAATTCCATGGACATTACAGGGTCAAGTGGCCACAAAGGCGCCCTACCTGAAATGTAGACTTCGTTTTTTAAGGTCACGCAGGCAAACTCCACCCATTTCTTATTCTCACTCTCTGGTTCCTGCTCAGTAATGGGGAGCTTGGCTACTTCCAGGCGGCTGCGCCTCAGCGGGTCCAGGCAGGTCACTTCGGCCACGAACTTCTCATCTTTCGTGCACCCTCCAATGATCATAAACACCTCAGACTGGAATTCATGCATCCGGGGCTTGGTTCTCTCCGAAATGATCTGGAAGCCAAAGAAACACATCCCGTAAAGATGCAGATCTGCTCTAGTCGTGATAACGGCTAACTCGGATAGGTCTACCAAGCACGCTGTGGACAAGAACTCACTTCAAAACTGTAAAGACACAAAAGATCCATTTGCAGGCCTTGACAAACATATAAAGCCCTCCGTGTCCTGGTTCTCAGCTCCAGGAAGTTGGTAAAGGCTTAAAGACTCACGCCTGCGTCTCCTGGCACTATTACAGACCATGATTGTATTAATGAAAGTCTGTTCCACGAAGGAGACTGAGCAAGGCTTGTGTGAACACTACATTGTGTGATTGCCGGTGAATAATCCAAAAAATTGCATTTGTATTTCCGACCATTTTCTTTTTTTTAATCATTTTTTTATTGAAGCTTTTTATTTTCAAAACATATTCGAGGATAATTTTTCAACATTGACCTTTGTAAAACCTCTTGTTCCAATTTCCCTCCTCTTCCGTGCTTCTCCTTCTCCAGATGTCAAGTAATCCAAAATATGTTAAACATGGTAAAAATATATGTAAATCCAATGTAGACGTATATATTTATACAATTATGCTGCTGCTCAAGGAAAATTAGATCAAAAAATGAGAAAGAAAATAAAATTTGGGGGCAGCTAGATGGGGCAGTGGATAGAGCACCAGCCCTGAAGTTCAAATCTAGTCTCAGAGACTTAACACTTCCTAGCTGTGTGACCCTGGGCAAGTCACTTAACCCCAACTGCCTCAGCAAATAAATAAATAAAATTCACACAAATAACAAAGAAAAAGAATGAAAATGCTATGTCGTGATCCACCCTCAGTTCCCACCGTCCTCTCTCTGAGTGTAGATGGCTTTCTCCATCACAAGATCATTTGAATCGACCTGAATTATCTGACCAATTTTCTTAAAAGTCAGATTGCTCCTTTAGCTTTTTCTTAGTCTTATTTTCACATCAAGTTGAAGAAGACCAGCCTAGAATGTTAGACATGGAGTCAGATCTGGATTCAAATCCAGCCTGAGGAGCCCTCGATAGATTTCTCTTGATCTCTCCCAAAGCCCCATTTCCCTACCTGTAAAAGGCCAATAATTACATTAACTCCACACGGTGGCTGTGAGGACCACAGTGAGATGCTGTTTGTAGAGCATTCACTTTATAGGAATATAAGTTGTTATTGATATTTACAAATTATATAGTGTTAAATCAGTGTGAACCATGTTGATGATGAAAATATATGCTCTGCTAAATTTAGACTTGCAAAGCAATCCGTCCTTTTTTTCTTTACTGTTGTTGCAATCACAAACCAGGGCCACCAGAGGGTAGCACCGTCACTCCCAAGGTTTGAGGATTAACCAGACTGGTGCTCAAAGTTACAACCAGGAGTGTTTGTTCTAGCTCCCCATTTTACAGACGGAGAAACTGAGGCAGGGAGCATGAAGCGATTTTCCCAATGTCCCACGAGGAATAAGAAGAATAAGCCCTCTGACTTCAGTCAAGGCCCTACACGCCCACCCCCAAGAGATAGAACAGTCATAGAATTCAGGGGTTCAAGGGCATTTGGAGATCTTCTCTATGACAGATGGAAATGCTTAATCTTGAGTGGGAAGCCACTTAGTCCAACTCTCTCATCTTACAGAGAAGGAAACTGAGGCAGGGAGAGATCAGTATTTATTAAGTGCTTACTGCATTAAGCCCCGGGAATTCAAATACAAACAACAAAAGAAAGATTTGTTAGCTTAATCAAGAGAGGTAAAAGGGAGATATAAAGAGGTGGGGGCTGCCTGTTCAGGGGCAAGGTAAAGATGAGGGGGTCATGAGGGTGGTGGCTAAAGGGAGTGCTTGCCTCCTAGAATACAGAGTCACACTGACTCCTGAGATCTCTGTCAGCTGTGGTAAGCTGCCTCTCATCATCCTCATGCTTGTTGTTAGTATCATTATTCCTGTTATTAAGAGGCAGGCTGGTGCAGTGAGTAAAGAGCCTTTCTGTCCCTCTCTACACCCCACCCCTCCAAGGCAAGCCCCGCTTGTGACGCCCGTTTATCCCTCCTTTCCACCTGTCTAGCACCCAAAGGCCCCGCCAGGCTTGCTATTGTCGAGCTTACCTCCTCCCTCTGTCTCTTCCTCCTGCCTCACATCTCATCCTCCCCTCAGGGCCGTGTTCTAGTGTCTGGCACTCCCAGGTGTCAGTTAGCTCTCATAAACATCCCTTGTTGTAACTTGCTCGGGGAATCCCAGAATCCTCCACATAACTCGGATTCACAAATAGGACTTTTTTTTTTTTTTTTCCTGCCTTCTTTAAGACAAATTATCTTAGACCTCTCCCAAACCAGAAGGGGAATCTTCTAGACAATAAATAATTATTGTAAGCCTGACTTGGTTTAATCTTAGCCCAAGAAGCTCTAGGAATGAAGGGACTTTATCCACTCATGTAAATGAAATAAAGTAACAAAAATGTCAACAGAGCAGCTAGGTGGCGCAGTGGATAGAGCACCAGCCCTGAAGTCAGCAGGACCTGAGTTCAAATGTGGTCTCAGACACTTAACCCTCAGACAGACCCTGGGCAAGTCATTTAATCCCAATTGTGTCAGCAATAATAATAATAATAAATAATAAATAAAAATAAAAATGCCAACAAAAGGCAAAGTGGCTTAGTGGAGACAGAGCCTGCTTTGGGATGAGGAAGATGAGTTCAGATCTTGATTTTGACACAAGCTGACAAAAGCCACTGAACCTCTCAGGAAGATCCCCATCCGCTCCATCTCCTGTGCTGCATCCCCAGAAACTCTGCACCTAAGACCAGGTGGAAATCTACATAGATACAGGAAATTTCCTCATACTAAATGAAATCCCCAAATTTAACTTAGTTCCTTCCACTTTTTTTGCTGAGGTAATTGGGGTTAAGTGACTTTCCCAGGGTCACAGAGCTAGGGAGTATTAAGTGAATCTAGATTTGAACTCAGGTCCTCCTGACTTCAGGGCTGGTGCTCTATCCACTGCGCCCCCAGCTGCCCCTTGGTTCCATTTCTTACAAATTCACAGGTACATGGGATGTAAGGCTGGAGGGTCCCTGCAGATTACCCCCCACACCAGTTTTATAAAGGAGGAAGCCCTGACCCAGACAGAGGAAACGCAGGGCCTTGGCAGCAGAGCCAAGGCCGGCACAAGCGCAGCGCCGATGGCTTCGAAGAGCTCCCCTTTTGAGCCCACCTCGTTGCCTGACAGGTGATACATCCTCGCCTCCTGTAGAAGAGTGAAGACCTCAGGGCTCTGTCGGATAAGTGGATCCGCTTCCACCGTCTCCACAAAATACCAAGGGTCCAGAAGTGGCAAGCGGACATTTTCAAGGATGCGCGGGAGCAAACTGAGCCTCTCCGACTGCTTGTGCCGGACCCAGCACATCACCATCTCAAACACTTGGGACTCCTCGGTGACATAAAGGTCGTCGCTCTTCAGAGTGTGGTGGAGGGTGTCCACCGGCAGTTCCAGGAATTCGTCATAATTCAAGATTTGGGTGAAATTCTGAATGATGTAGCTTTGAACTTGCTTCTTTAAGTGGTCCAGGGAGTGTGTGTCTGCCAGCCTCAATATCCCGACACAGTTTTCGGGGTTGAGGGCTTCAGTAAGAAAACTAGCACAGGCATCTACCATCCTGAGGAACTGCAAGGAACACAACGGAATTAGAACATGTCACCAAGGGACCAACTCCTATTTGGTGTCTAGGTTTTCCTGAAATCATAGAAATACTCAAAAAAAAAAAAAAAAAAAAGGATTTTAAATATTTTTTGATAGGATTTTGGCCAAGCCACTTTTCCTCTGTGGGCCTCAGTTTTCCCATTTGTATATATATATATATATATATATATGTATGTATGTATGTATTCTCTTCTTTTCCTTATTGTGATTCCTAGTGAACCAATTCCATCTTATATTTTACTAATTTTACCAAAAAAATTGTTAAAAAAATAATAATAAAATGACCTCTGAGTCTCTTTCAAATCTAAATCCATGAAGCCATGATGTAGTCTAAATATTTTATTTTACAGATAAGGAAACTAAGACCTAGAGGGTTAAAATTACTTCCCAAGTTCAAATGTCAGGCCATCTTCTTCAGGAAAATATAATTTTATTATTCCCATTTCAACGGTGAAGAGAAAGACTCAGGTGTGTTGAGTCAGCTCCCAACAGGTGCCAACTAGAGAGGGAGGGAGAGACAAATTGAATTAAGTGAGGCAGCTCTGGAAGACTGCCCACAATTTGTGGAGAGGTTACATTCTCCTTTGGTGGAGAGAAAGGAACCATATGCCCATAATTACAGGCCTTGAAGTATGAGGCAAGTGTGAACATCAGGAGCACTCATTCTCCTTTATATAATTTTTTTTAAATTGGTTGATAGCTTTTGCTTTTATATCATCTTTATTTTCAAATGTATACCTGCCTTTTCCAGGAGAACCATCCATTCCTTATAATAAGACTAAAATTGAGGCAGAGAGAAAGAAGAGAGAGACAGAGACAAAAAAGAGAGATAGAAACAGAGAGAGAAGAGAAACACAGAGAAACAGATGTAGAGAGAGACAGAGACAAAGGAGAAATAGACAGAGACAGAGAGAGATAGAGAGAGACAGAGAGAAAGAAGGGAGGGAAGGACAAAACAGACAGATGCAGAGAGATGGAGAGAGATCTCAGCAAAACTAACAGATTAATTGTTCCAGCCCTCCAAAGGAAGGAAGGGAGTGCATTTATTCCTCTCATTGTCAAGACCAAATTTGATCATTATCCTTTTCATCTGCGCCATGATTATCTGGGTAAATCTAGGTCCCTACTCGAAACAACCCTGCTCTTATTTCAAGGAAATGTGACCTGACCCCTGTCCAAACAACTGGATTTGAGTAAGACAGTTTTCATGCATAGCAGCAGATGTCCCCAATGACAGCACAAGCAACAACACTACTGTTGCCTTTTCCTTTTTTTTTTCAGTAGTGTCCGACTTTTCACGACCCCATTGTGGTTTTTCTTGGCAAAGAACCTGGACTGTAAACCAGTGGATCCTTTTCCAGTGGGTTAAGGCAAACGGAAGTTAAATCACATGGCTGTTAAGTGTCTGAAGCTGGATTTGAACTCAGATCTTTCTGGTCCAATGTTCTACCCACAGAGTCACCTAGTTATCTAGCCATCTACCTACCTGTCTATTTATCTTTTTTCCATTTATTGATCTATCTATCCCTGTTTATCTATCCTATCCTATTTTTTAATCATCTTTCCATCTGTCTATATATCTTCCTATCTATCCTCCATCCATCTATATTTCTATCTAGCCCATCTCTTATCTATCCAGCCATCTATCCCTCTATTTCATTATATATTTCCTATATATTCTCTTCATCTTTCTATTTATCTATCCTATCTATCCTACTTACCTATCTATCTATTTATCCCTGTATCTACATATTTTGCTGTCTATTCCATCCCTCTGTCTCTCTCTGTCTCTCTGTCTCTCTGTCTCTCTCTCTCTCTCTCTCTGTCTCTCTCTCTCTCTCTTTATATATATATATATATATATATATATATATATATTTACACATATGTATATCCCATCTTTCTTATCTATCCCTCTATGTATCTATATATTTCCTATGTATCTTATCCATCTGCCTTTTTATCCATCTTTCTATTTAACTATCCCATCTATCTATCCCATGTATCTATCCTTCTATCTACATATTTTCCTATCTATCCTCCATCCATCTATATTTCTATCTATCCCATCTATCTTATCTATCCATCCATCTAACTATCCCTTTATCTACATATTGCCTGTACATCCTATCCATCTTTCTATTTATTTATCCCATCTATCTATCCTATCTCTATCTATCTATCTATTCATCCATCCATCTATCCCTGTATCTACATATTTTGCTATCTATCTATTCCATCTCTCTCTCTCTCTCTCTCTCTCTCTCTGTCTCTGTCTCTGTCTCTGTCTCTGTCTCTGTCTCTGTCTCTCTCTCTCTCTCTCTCTCTCTCTCTGTCTCTCTCTGTCTCTCTCTCTCTGTCTTTCTCTCTCTCTCTCTCTCTCTCTCTCTCTCTCTCTCTGTCTCTCTGTCTCTCTCTCTCTCTCTCTCTCTCTCTCTCTCTCTGTCTCTGTCTCTGTCTCTGTCTCTCTCTCTCTCTGTCTCTGTCTCTGTCTCTGTCTCTCTGTCTCTCTCTCTCTCTCTCTGTCTCTGTCTCTCTCTCTCTCTCTCTCTCTCTCTCTCTGTCTCTGTCTCTGTCTCTGTCTCTGTCTCTCTCTCTCTCTCTCTCTGTCTCTCTCTGTCTCTCTCTCTCTGTCTTTCTCTCTCTCTCTCTCTCTCTCTCTGTCTCTCTCTCTCTCTCTCTCTCTCTCTCTCTCTCTCTCTCTGTCTCTGTCTCTGTCTCTGTCTCTGTCTCTCTCTCTCTCTCTGTCTCTCTCTGTCTCTCTCTCTCTGTCTTTCTCTCTCTCTCTCTCTCTCTCTCTCTCTCTCTCTCTCTCTCTCTCTCTCTGTCTCTGTCTCTCTCTCTCTCTCTGTCTCTCTGTCTCTCTCTCTATATATATATAGAGAGAGATAGATATATATCCAATCTTTCTTATCTATCCCTCCATCTACATATTTTTCCTATGTATCCTATCCATATATCTTTCTATCCATCTTTTTATTTATCCCATCTATCTATCCATATATCTATCTACATAGTTTCCTGTCTATTCTATCAGTCTATCTACCTATCTCTAGCTATATAACAATATCAAAACGTGTGAGTGTGTATGTGTACATATAGTTAGATAATGGCCACTGGCCATTTAGAAACTGAGAGACTCGTAACCAGAATGTTTAAACCCAACTCGTTATCACAGACATTTTAAATTGCTTATCTCCCCTCCACCACCACTACTCAGCACTCTCTCCTTCTCTAAAGGTCATGAGATCGAGGCTTCTCACCCAATCCAGACCCTGGATGCTGCTACCCACTCCCAGGATGCTCTCTGTCCCTTCCACTGATTCACTGCTTGGCTCAGTCTTTCTGCTCAGTGGCTGCCTTCATACTAGAAGACTGCAAGATACTGATGCTGCTCCAAACACTCCAACTTCCCAGTTCCTCATTCTACTCACTTCCCATGACCACCTACTCCACCTCATTCTTCTCATTTCTCATGACTTCTCTATTCCACCTCTTCTGCAGATGGTCACCACACGTGTTGTATTTCCACATTCATGAACCCTGAAATTTCTTTGATCAAAATCTTTTATTGTTCCCTTTTCCTTTCTGTTTTATAACCCCTAACTCTGTTCTTCAATCTTCTGGTGACCTCCAATCCTTTGACCCCTCAGTTCTTTCCTCAGGCTATAGCTAATGTCCCTGCTTTGACTACACACCCTATCCATCCTTAGTGAACCAATTCCATCACATAAGTCCTTTGCCCTCTTCTATCTCTGATTCTGCTTTGCCAAAGCATTTCCACTATTTGCCTCCTTTCCCTCTTATGCTGCTGATCAGAGGTGGGAAAAAACATCACAGAATTCTGCTGACTTGAATCCTCTGCAACCTTATGTATTAGCATCTCAATTGCAGCAAAGCAATCTTTTTACATCTCCCTGGTCCACTCATTGACCCATTCACTGTAATTCCTATCCCAGACTTTTTCATTCCTGTGTAAGTTTCCCAAAGCATTTCCTCTCCCCCTGCCAATCCTCTTAGCTGAAGACTTTGTTCCAGATTTCCTGAAAAAAATTGAGGCCATTTGGAAAGAGTTCCCACTTCTCATCTTCTCATTTCTTAGGAAGAAGTGGCCCTTCTATTTGCTCCCATGTACTCTGAGTCTTAGGATAGCTTATTTTCTCCAGATTTCTCCATCATCTCTCTCCCTGTATTAACTTTAATCTCTTCTAGCCCACTGACATGCTCACATCTCTTCCATCTTAAAAAAACAAACAAACAAACAAAAAAAACCTCACTTGGTCCTCCCTTCCCTACCAACTATCATCCTGAACCGGAGTCTTTTTGTGGTCTAATTTCCTGAGAAGGTTGTCTACAATGGAGTTACCTCTAGGACCACTTACAAAATCCTGTTTGGTAACGTAAAGCCCTTTGTGACTTGGCCCCTTCCTACCTTTCCCATCTTCTTATCCTTCCCTCCTCCATGTAACTTCCGATCCAGCTACATTGGCCACTTGTGTTCCTCACTCACCAGACCCCATCTCCCGGCTTTATGCCTTTTCTTCGGCTGTTCTCCAGCCTCCTGGAAGGCTTTCCCCACCCCCACATCTGCCTCCTGGATTCTTTCAAGATTTAGCTTAAAACACACATTTACAGGAGGCCTTCCTTAGCCCCTTCTCAAGCTCCCACCAGCCCTTGCTCTCTGCAATTATACTCAATCTAGTCTGCAGGTAGTTGTCTGCGGGCTATCGGTCCCATGAGTCTGTGACTATTTTTGCCTCTCTTTAGACTCCCTCCCATTGGCACAGAGCCTGGTATATAGTGTGATTGATTAATGCAGTTAGCTGGTAATTGATTGGAATTGGGATGGGAGGGAGAGAGAAAAGTCAAAGGTGACACATTCGTTTTAGCATGAGTACCTAAGGGATGCTAGCATAAAATGGAAATTGGGGAGTTGCTAAAATAGCTCCACTGGAGCATGCAGCAGGAGGCAATGCTACACCGAGAAAAGAGGGGAATGAAAGTGGAGAAAAGATGACCTCATGTCTGAGGGAGCAGCTTCCATAGCCTGATGGCCCCTGAGTGTATATGTGGGGCCGGTGAGGAGGGGAGAGATAAGGAGAAGAAAGCACAAAGCCCCATGACCTCCCTAAGCCTCAGTTTCCTTATCTGCAAAATAGGGATGTTGGACTAGATTACTGCGGATCTTAACCCTCACACTCTGACTCCACCTCTGACCTTCCAGAAGGATTATTGATCCTTCTCTATGACCCTGAGACTCATTGAACCTGCTTGTCCCTGGTTCTCCTGCCACCTGCATCCCGTTCTCCTTCAGAGAGAAGATGATAATAATGGTGACTTCAGGTCTCCAGAGTATTTTACCCCTATTGTCCCATTTGATCCATTACAACATGGGAGGTAGGTGCTCTCACTAGTAGCATCTTAGAGACAAGAGGTCGGAGGCTAAGAGACGTTTAAGTAACTTAATTTATTTTTAATAATCTAAGTAATTTATATGAGGATTTAAACTTCTCTTATTCCAAGTCCACTGCCTTGACCTCTACGTACATCCTGCTACATGGGGACTTTATTTATTTTCAACATTTCAGATCAAAAAGTAAAAATAACTGAGCCTTGATTTTCAGGCCACCTGTGGCCCACTTTCGGAGGCTTCACTTCTCCCTACAGAGTCTGCACAGGGTGTCCCAGGTTCATGTGGGCGGTTTATTGAACAAGGACTTTCCGGGAAGCCACGCAGGTGCATTTCAGCTCTTCGCCTGGGGTCTATATTAATAAGCTGGGTAGGAGTCTGAAAGCAACCAAAAGAGTGTTAGCTCCATCCCCCTCCCGCAGGTTCTGTGGTCCTGGCACCTGGTCAGCCCCTTTAAGTCAATACAAAAACCTATCAATGGCCCCGCTCTGTGCTGGTGTTGCCTCTTTAACTGTGGATCCTTGGGTATCAGTAAGTCAATCAACACAAATTTGTAAAGTGCCCATCATGTAGGTGTGCTAAGACAAACATGAAAAGGTCCAAGGGGCTTCCATTCCATTGTGCCCTTCCTCCCTAATTACCTTGTATCCAACCTGCTTCTCCATGGAATGAAAGGGCTTTGTTTTTCATCGTATCCTTATCTCTTAACACAGTGCCCGGCATACAGTAAGTGCTTAATAAATGCCTGTTAGTTGAGTGTGCACATGTTGTTTCCCATCCCCAATAGAATGAAAGCTCTCTGAGGGGAGAGAAAGGAGTCACTGGAGTTTTCGAGTATAGGGAGACATTGTCAGACTTGAGCTTTAGTAAAAATTATTTTCAATCAAAAATAAATATTTAAGTGTCTGCTATGTGCCAGGCTCTGCACTAAACTCTGGAGAGGCAAAAGGAGACAAAAAATGGAACCTGCCCTGAAGGAGTTTACAGTCTAACGAGGAAGACGATATGCAAGAATATATGAATATAAAATATATGAAACAAACTAAGTATGGGATAAATAGAAAATAATTAACAGAGGGAAGGCACTTAAGAGAGGTTGGAGAAAGTGGAATTTTAGTTAGGGCTTAAAGGAAGCCCAGGAGATCAATAGTCAAAGCAGAAAATATTCCAGGCATGAGAAACAGCCAGAAAGCATTCCAGGAGCCGAGAGAGAGGATGTCTTGTTCTTGGAACAGCCAGAAGATTAGTGTCACTGGCTCAAGAGTACATGTAAGTATTTAACATATATTGGATTACTTGCTATCTAGAGAAAGGGGTAGGGGAAAGGGGGAAAATGTGGAACACAAGTTTTGCAAGGATCAATGTTGAAAAGTTATCCATGCTTCTGGCTTGAAAATAAAAAGCTTTAATTTTAAAAAAAAAAAAAGTACATGTAAGGAATGGAAGGAGTAAGATAGGAAAGGTCATGGCTGTGTGAAGGATGCATTGGAGAGGTGTTACAGGCAAGTATAGCAGTAGTTCAGGTTAGAGATGTTGAGTTCTTAGACCATCCCAGTGCCTGTGAGTAGAGAGAAATCTGGTATAAGAACTGTTGTGAAGGCAGAAATATTTGACAACTGGACAGATTATATGGGTAAGACATTGAGGAGACAGGAGTGATTCAGAGGGTACATACCTGAGTGACTGGAAAGATTGTGATGCTTTTGACAGAAATAGGGGAGCCCTGAGTATCCCTCTATCTTCCTCCACAACACTCCTCTTTCCTTATAACAAGTCACCCTCACCCCAAAACAAATAGGTATAATAATAAATAAATGAATATATACATATATATATATATGTATGTATATGTTTTAGTCAGGTCAAAAAATGTAGGTCTCATTCTGTACCTAAAATTTGTACTTTTCTGCCAAGAGGTAGGAAGAATAAGTCATAATTTCAAGTTTTGATTCAAATTTTGATCAGAATTTTAAGCCTTTCAAAGTTATTTTCCTTTTACAATTCATTGTATAAATTGTTCTTCTGATCCTGCTCATTTCACTCTGCTTCACTTCAAAGAAATGTTCCTAAGGTTCTCTAAATCCTTCACTTTTATCAATGAGCTGGCTGACTCCCTGATGGTGGGAGATTAAAAGCATAATAAGTTAATTAATGGGCAAGATTCCCACGTGAACGTGTTATACCCACAATACCTCTCATAACTACCCTCCAAAACGAGTTTTCACATGAAGTTTCTGTGAGGATGCCATGCCCCAGTCTTCAAGCAGGCACAGGCCCCAGGAAAAGCCCAAGCTTCTGTCATCCTAATGGCAGGTCTAGACAGTGCATAGAGGCAAGAGCCAGCAAGTTTCCTGGAGTTTCTGTTGACTATCTCATTGGGTCTCTCAGTTCACCCACCTGGAAGAGGCTGGCAGCTTCCAAGACCCGCTGGACATTCTGTTTGGTAATGAGAGCCTTACTTGTATACGTATAGTCTAAGAGAATATTCATAGTTTCTGCATCCACGCCTTTGATGATGATTTTCTTCTCATATTTCTCCTTTAGGTCATTACAGAACATGGCCCTGAAAGAGAAATAGAAGTGGTCCCCAACTTACACGTGCCCAACTTATGTACAGCCCCTTCTCCCATGACAGTCCCCTTTGAGGCTCTTGTGGGTCCCTAACTTCTGCTCCTTGGACTGGTCCAGGAAGAGCCATCAAGTACCAGTCAAAGGACCCAGGCTCCTTCAAGAGCTGTCTCTGGTACTTAGAATAGAATAACAGGTTTGGAACTGGAAGGTAGAAGTCATTGAGATTAATGACTGACCCACAGTCACACAGCTAGTCTCTGAGTGGGGATTATAATTCCAATCCAGTGTTCAACTCACCATGACCAATCTGCCTTTCAAAGAATATAAGGAAACTTTACAGTGACCCCCATTTAGCACCCAAGGGTCATATACCAAGGCCTAAATGAAAAGACAGAGAAAAGGAAGAAGAATCACCAGAGGGAGCCCATTTATTCATTTTTCTATTCCCTTCTGTTTAACTAGTAGCAAAGAGAAGATACTTAAAAAAATCTTGCAGAAAACATCAAAATGAAAGTTTAAAAAAGGCTGTATTCTGCTAAGCTTTCTCTTCTACAGAGGGTCTGGTCAGAACCACAGCTAGTGAGAGTGGAAGAGGAAGCAGGTTATTTATTTCTGGGGCCCATGTCATGAAAGGGAGTAACTGACACATTCAATGAAAGGAGAATTGTTTTCAGAGATATAAATCAGCAGAGTACCTAAACCTTTGGCAAAGCTTATAACTAGAAATTTTGAAGTCATGGAAAGCAGAAGGAGAAAGATGCCAGTGGGCAAAGGAAACATCTTCTGGAATAGTGGGATAAGCACCCTCTAAACGTCAGGGTCCTGTGAAAAAGCCCCATTGCCTGCCCTAGTTAATGACTCTGCTTCCTAAAAATCTCTGTGCTCACTGTCTCCTCTACTGCCTGCTCTACTGAACTTGCAGAGTCCCTATTCTAGGAATCTATTAGGTTCTGAATTTATTCATTTATATTTATGTTATAAAGACATATGTATCCCCATTTGCTCCAACATTAGAATGCTTAAACACCAAGTTGGAAATCCTGAAAATCAAAGAGATTGAAAGAAAACCATTGAACTAGTAAATAAAAGTAGGAGCTGGCTTAAAACAACAACAACAATAGCAACAACAAATAGGAAGTTAGTTCATTTGATTTTTTTTAAAAGAAAGAAAATCAAATGACTAATATCAAAAATGAAACAGGTAACTTCAGCTTTAATAAAGGTGAAATTAAAGCATTTATTAGGAGCTATTTTGCCTAATTATATGCCAATAAATCTAACAACCTAAGTGAAATGAATGATTATTTACTATATATATATATATACATATATATATATATAAATTGTACAGATTAATAGAAGAGGAAGTAGAATATTTAAATAATGCTATCTTAGGAAAAAAATTGTGGCAAGCCATAAATGATCTCCCTAAGAAAAAAAATCCCAGGATCAGAAGAATTCACAAGTGAATTCTATCAAACATTTGCAGAACAATTACTTTTAAAATTATATAAAATATTGGGGAAAATAAACAAAGGAGTTCTATTAAATTCCTCATACAACAAAAATATGGGGCTGATTACCTAAACCAGAAAGAGTAAAAACAGAGAAATAACATGAGACTCCAATTTCTCTGATGAATGTTGATACAAAAATTTTAAATAAAATACTAACAAGGAAATTATACCAATATATTACTAAGATCAAACACTATGACTGGGTGGCATTTATATCAGAAATAGAGAAGTGGTTCAGTATTAGGAAAATTATCCACATAATTGACCATATCAATAACAAAACAACAAAAATAATGTGATTATCTCAGTAGATGCAGAAAAAGCTTTTGATAAAACACAACATTCATTCTACTTTAAAAAAAATTCTAAAAAGAATAGGAATAAATGGAGCTTTTCTTAAAATAATAAGTAGGATATATCCAAAACCATCAGCATGCACTATTTGTAATGGGGAAAAGCTGGAAGAATTCTTCCAAGTAAGATCAGGAGTGAAGCAAGAATGCCCACTATTCTACATTGTACTAGAAATGCTATCTAGAGCAATAAGGAAAAAAAGAAATTGACAATATTAGTGTAGGTAATAAGGATACAAAACTGTCACTTTTTGCAGATGATATGATAGTATACTTAGAGAGTCCTGAGCATCAACTAAAAAACTAGTTGAAATAATTAACAACTTCAGCAAAGTTGCAGGTTATAAAATAAACCTACATAAATCATTAGTATTTCTGTATGTTACCAATATATTTCAGCAACAAGAGATAGAAAGGAGTTCCATTAAAAAAAAAACAAACTATAATATACTCAGGCATTTATCTACCAAACTAAACCCAGGAACTTATATGAACATAATTACAAAACACTTTTCATACATTAAAAAAAATTAGATCTAAACAATCGGAGAAATTTTTATTGTTCTTAGTTAGGCAGAGCCTATAATATAAATTTTTTAAAAATTATTATTCTACCTCACAATTTATTTAGTCAGTGCCATACCAATCAAACTGCAAAAAAAAATATTTTATAGAGCTAGAAAAAATAAAAACAAAATTCATGTGGAAAAAATGGTCAAGAATATAAAGGGAAAAAATTTTACAGTAAGTTTCTCTGATAGTCTTCATTTCCCAAATATATAAAAAATTGAGTCAAATTTATTTATTTATTATGGCATTTTACTTTTTCCAATTATAGGTAAAGACATTTTTTGGTAATTTTTAAAATTTGAAGCTTAAATACAAAATGAAAAAAAGAAGAAATGCCAAGTATATCACAAACCATGAGAAGATTTATTATAAAATGATAAATTTCCATTTCAAAAAAAAACTTTTATAATAAATACTATACATTGTTTTTAAAGCTTCCCAGCTTTTCTTTGCTTCCTTGTTGGTTTTCTTTTGTTCTCTGCTGTGCACTTTTTATTTTTCTGCTCCCTCCTCACCCCCACCTTAAATGTGGAGATTATATATATGTATACACACACACGCACACACACACACACACACACACATATACACACACATATTTATAAGCATATACCTTTATACATATATACAGTCATACACATGTAAGACTGTATTATGCTTATTTTCTCCTATCATCTGTTTCTCTGAAAGTGAATAGCATCTTCCTTCCTAAGTCCATGTCTTTCCATGTTTTTCTAAATCAATCAGCTCATCATTTCCTATACTACAGCAATATTCCAATCCAATCACATCCTATCAGTGACTGTCTATGAATGTTTTCCCCCCAATTTTTTGGTATTCCTTTTGTTCTTGTCTATCTGGGTTTTATTTATACAAGAAAATTTTAATTTAAAATAATAAAAATTATCCTTTTCATATTTCAACAATGTTCTTACCTTATAATATAATTTAAGATCTGATACCACTCAATCTACTTCCCTTGGTTTCTGACCTTTTGTTGTTGTTTTTTAAATGAACTGTGTTATTATTTTTTCCTAACTCTGGAATTTTTCATTAATTTAATTAGGATGACATTGAATAAATAGATTATTTAGGTACAATTGTCATTTTAAAAAGTTATTGGCTTTACCTACCCATAAACAATAAATATTACTTCAATTGTTCAGATTTGAGTTTATTTGTATAAAAAGTATTTTATGTTTATGGTCATATAATTCCTGTCTGTTTTGACAAGTATATGTTCATGTATTTTATACTATCTAGGTGGGATCAAAAACAACATTGAATAATATTGCTGACAGGTAGTATAGCTTCCCAATTTTTCTTTTTTGATTAAATCTATTTTAACTTTAACTTTGTCTGAGATCATGATTACTACCTTTGCTTTTATTATATACTAAATTCTACTCCTGCCCTTGATTTCATCTTTGTTTCTAGCTCTCATTTTTATATTGTTTCCTGAGAGCAACATATTATTGAATTCAAAACTTTAATTTGCTATCACTTTCTGTTTTATGGGTAAATTTGCCCCATTCACATTCTAAGCTACAATTACTTGTTATGTATTTTTCTCTTTTCTCTTTTCTTTCATTATCCTTCACACCCAATTTGACTTATCCCTCCTCATTCCTTTGCTTTACTTCTACCTCCTATTTTGCTCTTCTTCCTTAACTTACCCCCTCCTTTAAGAGTTCCTCCCTCCCTTATCCTCTCTCCCATCCTATCCCCATTCTAAGCTATTTTATTTCTTTCTGAATTTAGAAGACTTTTATACCCTTCTAGATATATATGTTGTTCCCATATGAAAGTAAGGTCTTCACTCTACTAGCATCTTTTGTAGCAATTTTTCTTTTTATGCCTCTTTTGTATGAGATAATTACTCCTTTAAAAAAAATCTCTCCCTACGTTTAATTTTTTTTAGAATCTGTACTCAGATTAGCTACATTTTTCTTTCAAACTACCCAAATAACAATGACAGTCATAAGAGTACTACTATTATTTTCACTTTAAGTAATTAGTATGACCTTATTAATATTTACCTCATGCTTCTTCAAATGTTATATAATAAATTTTCCCTTACGTTCCGCTGTTTTTGCCATAAAAACCTGAAAGTCTTTGAGTTTGTTAATTATCTTTTTTTTTTTCATTGAGTATTATACTTAACTTTGCTGGGTAAGTTACCCTTATTCCCAAACCCTGATTCCTTTGTTCTATGGAATATAATATTCTAAAATTACCATCTTTCAACATAGTAGCTGCTAATTTTTGTGTAATCCCTATTGTAGCTCCATGATATTTAAATGGTTTTCTTATCTTATTGTTTCCAGTATTTTTTCCTTAACCTGAGAGCTTTGAAACTTCACTACGATATTCCTGTAAATTTTCCTCCTGGGATCTCTTCCAGGTGGTGATTAGTGAGGTTTTCCCCCTATTTCTGCTTTGCCTTCTTATTCTAGAACTTCAGGGCACTTTTTTGATTATTTCTTGTAATATTATATAGATTCTTTTTTAAGTCATTCTTTTTAAATAATTCAACTATTCTTATATTAAAATATTTCTCCTTGATCTGTTCTCCAGATCAATTGTTTTTTGATGAGATATTTCACTTTCTTTTCTATTTTTTCATTCTTTTTGATTTTGGTTTATGATTTCTTGGAGTCTTAAAACATCATTAACTTTTCCCTGCCTCATTATATTTTTCAAGGAATTCTTTTCTTCCTTAACTTTTTGATTCTCTATAGTCAGTTGGTTGACTTTTCTTTTCATAATTTGCCTGATTTTCTTGGATTGGTCTTATGTTTTCCCCTAAATTTTATTTGGTCTCTCTTATTTGATTTATAAAGTCTTTTTCAAGTTCTTCCAAGTATTTTTTGTGCTTGGGACTATTTGACATTTCTCATTGAAAAAGGAGTGACTTTGTTAGTTCTATTATGTTCTTCTGAATATGGACTCAAAACTTCTATCCCCATAGTAACTATCTATGGTTGGGGTCTTCCTCCGTTGCGTACTTATTTTAATTCATTTCTTTATTGCTTTCTTTTGTTTTTAGCAGTTTTTAATGTAATCATGGGGTAGTCCTGGGGTATGGGAAATGATGCCCTAAGCTTCAGGTATTTCTTTTTCTTTTTTTTTCCTGAGGCAATTGGGGTTAAGTGACTTGCCCAGGGTCACACAGCTAGGAAGTATTAAGTATCTGAGACCAGATTTGAACTCAGGTCCTCCTGACTTCAGGGCTGGTGCTCTATCCACTGCGCCATCTAGCTGCCCCTGCCTCAGGTTTTTCTTATTAAAATCTCTGTCTGAGGGCCCAATCTTGGGCTCTTCTCTCTATTCCTCAGCCACATCTAGTGCCCCTCACCACATTGTCCACAACTGATTTTGCTCCCTGTGGTTCCTGCAAACTACAGCGGTCCACTTAACCCCAGAACTGAAATAATAATAACTTCAGAATTATAAATGCTACAAACTTACAAAATTGATATCGAAAAGTTTAATTATTTAGAACTTTAAAATATTTATATGTTTCTTATTAAAATTCAACATAACCATTCTGTGGGAAAAGAAGCCAAACGGAACCAGGTAGAGAAAGAGGGAATCTATGTTAGAGGTAAGACTCCAAAGAGATTGATTTATAATATGTCAAAAGACTTCAGATTGTACCAATGACAAAAAAGGATGCCTGAGAAAATATCAGTGACTTGTGAGCTGTATATTATACCTTCTCTTCCATACAAAATCTTTATCAGGGTTTTCTATGTATGAACCAAGGACATCCTCTATGAGGATCTTTGGAGGAAACTTGCAGGCAGGCTTTCTTAAGGGATTTGTTTTAAGGGGAGGGAAGGAAATCAGGGGTAAGTAACTTGCCCAGAATCACACAGGTAGTAAGAGTCTAAGGTCACATTTGAACTCAGATCCTAACTCCAGGGATGATTTTCTATAATGGACTATCTCCTTCCATTTCACAATCAATGGAAAGATAGAATATAACATTTCATTTTGTTAATCATTTGTGGATTACAAACAAGAATTAGACTTGGTGAATTGAAACATCACCTCACAGGCTCTTTTATTTTTATTTGTTTATTTGTTTGTTTGTTTGTTTGTTTTTGCTGAGGCAGTCGGGGTTAACTAACTTGCCCAGAGTCACACAGCTGGGACATGTTAAATGTCTGAGAGCAGATTTGAATTCAGATCCTCCTGACTTCAAGGCTGGTGTTCTCACAGGCTCTTTTTCAGCAAAAGGCCCCATTCATTCACCAAGACCATTCCAAATTCCTTGGAGGATATAACAACAGAAATAACCCTGTCCACAACTATGTGATAATAGCCTATGTGAGAAATGAAACAGGTTTTTGCTTGCCAAAGCCATTCACCACCATGATGGAGGAGACCCGGAGAAGGATTCTGTGTGTGTGAATGGTGAAATCCTCCAAGTGCTCCCATTTGTAAATGCTGCCATGTTCATTGCATCAAGCCCCAGAATCTTTCAGAGCCTCTTGGAAGAGATCTGGAGTCACTCAAAGGAGATCAGCCCAATTATTCACACAGATGAAGAATGTCTACTGTGTAACTATCATTAGGCAATGGATAGCCTATAGAACTTAATCAATCATACAGGCTGGCACAGTGAACTTGGGGTTAGAAATATGGGATTTCAGACATTTCCTAGTGCATGATTCTTGTCAAGTCAACTCATCTCTGTCTTCCTCAGTTTCCTCAGAAAAAAATAGAACCCCTTAAGGTTGTGAAAATTGAATGAGATAATAATCGCAAAACTCTTGGCAACTTTAAAGTACTATATATATGCTGTTTGGGCAGACACACAGATGGACAAAGAACTGGAGGCCTAGAATAGAAAAGGAGGAAGACAATGGTGGGGCATCACTTTCAGAAACTGCAAAGCTCTTTTAGGGCACCCATGCTGTCCATAACGACCAAGGTCCATCTTTCCAACATAAACATCATTGTTAATGTTGCTCCATGGCAGAAAAAGCCGGAACTTTATTGCCTCTGAAGGACTAAAAGGAGAATCACACAAAAGGCAATGGAAAGATTTTTGGTGGCTGGGAGCAGGCCATATAATGCAACCCATGAAGAATGCTGAAGAGGACCAGAGTGACTGACACAGGAAAGGGAAGATGGAATGGTCATATGGCAAGAGCAAGTGAACGCAGAGGTATGGACAAGTTGCTTCACTGCTACTCCATGATGCTGGAGGAAAGCATGGAAGGCCTCTAGCACATTGGAGGAAACCACCTGTGGCAAGCTACAAGGAGGTTCATGGACCAGAGTTACACAGGATGAACAGGCAGGGATGGATTGCAATCTGTGTTGCTGCAGGGGATTTCTAACTCAGAGAGATGGTAGCTCCTTTGGAGTGCATAGAGAGATAGATACATATATATATATATATATATATATATTATTATTATTATTATTATTGTATCTATTTACAATATGTAGAGCATGTACGTATGTAAATATAGAGATAGATGATGGAGAGAGTGAGATAATCACATATAAGTATACATATATATATATATATATATTGCCAGACTTGTGCTTTCATTCGTGTGGAGAGCTCCTGGCGAGAAACTCCCTATACCAACACACATCTGGCCCTATTCTGGGTCTCGTAATCTTGGAGACTTGCCTGGGTCCCCAATGGAAAAGGGCAGAGTCCATCCCTCTCTATATATATCAGAGCTCATGCAAGACTCCAGAAGCCTGGACTCATTTCCTCTCCCAGTTTGCTAGCATTGCCTACATTGTACCCACTGAAGTACAGATATGTCCCTTTCCCCACCCCTGACCCCTCTCTCCACAGGAGCTCCATTTTCTGTCCTGACAAGTTTCCCATGACGGTAAACATTGGTAACAGAAGACCCTGGCCTTCTACCGTAAAGATGGCTTCTGTATTAGCTCTTTCCAATGATTTTTAACATTTCACCTAATTAAAAAGCATCCTTCCAATGCCCAGTCTTCCTCCTTTCCCATACCTCTATAATAAGGTCCAAGAAACTCTATAATTAGTTTCCCTATCTGTAAAATGGAAGCAAAGGCTGCATCGAGACAAAGTTCTCACTTTCGTGGACCCATCCATTCAGAGCTAGAAGGAAACTTAGGACTCCTTTAGTTTGACCTCCTGTTTCATCGATGAGGAAACAGACCCAGGAAGGACTTGGGACTTGCCCAAGATCACACGGGTAGCCAGTATCAGAAGTGGTTTTAAATCTAGTCTTGTTTAATCCTCTCTCATCTAAGCCATGATTTCATTTTCTAAGTTTCACATCACACTGGGTGCTCACAGCCCTAAGGGCACTGCAGCACTACAGGAGCAGATTTCCCAACCCCTACGCCATCTGTTTTGGCTGGTGATATTGGTACCTGTTGTATTTCAGGCTTTGCTCCTCACCTCCTGGCTTCTTTTAAACCTCTGCCCAGATCCCAGTTTCTGCCAAAAATTTTCCCTTTTCCTCTCCCCTACTGCTAGCCTCTCCCTTCTGAGATTATTCCCCATTTTCCTATGTATTTTATACTTCCATACATATTTGTGTGTTATCTTTCTCTCCTCCCATCTTAGAGTGCAAGCTCCTTGAGGGCAGGGACTGAATTTTTACCTGCATAGAATGAGTATTTAATAAATGTTTCTTGGCTGACTGACTGATCACAGCTAAGACACATTGGGAAACATGCCAAAAATTAAAATTAAAAACTGGCCCCGCCCAGCAATCCAACGAGTTTTTCCACCAAGCCATGTGGAGGGTGAGAAAAATGTTTTCGTTTCACTGAAGTCTCCACCTTCTCATAGACATTAATTTCGTCTTCAAGAAGTGTCTGTCATGCCTTCTGGGGTTTTTCCACTGTTTGTTTTAGTTTTGATTTTGGTAACCTGAGGTGTTCTACAAGACATGAGCTAATCTTGGGAGATAGTTTTCGGCACCTCTTATCTTTTTCTGTCTTATCCCTGGGCTTCTCCCCAACTCCATCCCTGGTTCTTTAAGTATAGATATAGCAGAAAAAAAAAAAAAACTTAGCCCTGGAGTTACAGATTTCTTATTGTTTGATTGTTTTTTCAATCTTTCATGACCCTTTCTTGACAGAGACACTGATGTGGTTGGCCATTTCCTTCTCCAGTCCATTTTACAGATGAGGAAACTGAGGCAGACTTGCCCAAGATTTCATAGCTATTAAGTGTCTGAGCCCAGATTTGAACTCATGAGGGTGAGTCTCCCTGACTCCAGGCCCGGAGCTCTATCCAATGTGACCATTAAGCTGCCAGAAAGGACTTTAGAGAACATGTAACTCAACCTCATTTAACCATTGAGAAAACTGTCACAGCAAGGTGAGATATCCTAGATTGCACAGGCTGTAAGTGATAGAGTCAGGATCAGAATTCAGACCCCCTGGCTTCAAATCTGTGTTCTTCCTACGGTACCACGCCACCTCAGTGGTGCATCGGTTGGTTCGTTCTCTCCCTGTTTTTACATTGCTGCCAGGAGCTTTTGCTTTGAATTCAACGTTTCTGCCTGGATCTGGAAATATGAGATATCATTGTGTGGGATCCTGTGGCTGTCAGAGCCCTCTGCGCACTTTCCACAGTGACTCCCTGATCCTCACAAGACACTTATGAAACCTAGGGTAGCTATTAAGCTCCACATTTCACAGCTGAAAAACAGGCCAAGAGCAAGTAAATTGCCCAATAATCACAGGGTGAGTCAGAGGGAAAGTTTGAAACAGAGCCTTAGCCACAAGACTGTCTGCCCCAGCAGCTGTGAAAACACCCAGGGGTCCCCATCTCAGCCCTAAGGAAACCAGGCTCTGAAGTTAAACAGAAGAAAAATCAGGATGCTCCAGCCTGCCCACCCTCATTCTATGACCTGGTTTGGGGGGACTCCAGTCTGGGGGGGGCAGGAAAAGAGGGAGCCTGGGGAAGTCTGCCCCAGAATCTGCAGGCCCAGTGGAGTAGGGAGGGAGGATGTTGGGAGAAAGGCCAGCCTGTTCCATTCCTGCATGGATCTATCCTTGAGACATTTTTTCCCTTAAATCAAACCCAAACTTTGCCTCTTTGAAACTCAGTCATTGTTCCTCCTGCCTTCCTCACCCCCCCCCCCCAAGCAGAACAAAACCAGTCCCTCTTCTATATATAAAAAACCCCAACTTTTAGCTGTAAAACTAGACTGAACCAGGGTTCCCCAGGGCTCCAGAAAAATAAAGATTCACAATCACTTGTAAGATGTAGAGAGCAGAGCAGAGGGTAATGTTGGGACAGGTATGAAGGTAAACATTCATCAGTCAATCAATGTTATTTATTTATTATTTTCATTTTCATATATTTATTTTCATTTATTTGTTTGTTTTGTTTAATTATTTAGTATTTTGTTTAATTTTTATTTTATTATTCATATTATTTATTATCTATATAATATTATAAAAGAAATAAATAGTATTTTCTAAGTGACAACTATATGTCGAGCCTGGTGCTGGGTGCTGAAGATCTAAAAATTAAGGAATGAATAAATCATTTAGTAAGCCCTTCTATGTGCAAAACGGAAACAATCTCTACTCTCCAGCAGCTGAGAGTCCAAGGTGCGGAGGGAACAAATGGACATGCAGAATAAACAATAGGGAGTTTGGGAGCAAGGGCACCCGCAGGTAGAAGTGGGGGGGGGGAAAGATTCTTGGAGCTTTGGGTCAGTGAACCCATTCTATGGGACAAAGGCAGGGAATTCCAGGGGTGAGGAATGGCCACGGAGATGGGGAATGGAATGCTGAGGATGAGGAAGAGAGAGAGAGAGAGTCCATCTGGTTGGGCCTCTGATCCTAACTCCATGCGAGTAGATAAATAAGGGCACCTTTCTGTGGTCAGTCAGGCGGAAACCTGGGCTTGTGGACAGAATTTTTGTTGGCCGCCCTTTTTGTTTCAGCTTTTTCTTCTTCTTGTGCTGGGGGGCCTGGACTATGACCTTGCTTCCTTCCACAGATCCATAGAGCCAATGACCAAGACATCGGGAATCCCATGATACGTCAAATCCAACCCAAATCTGGATGAGAATCCACTCTACAGTATGCTCCCCAGAGAGTCAACCAGCCTTTGCTTGAAGTTCTCCAGGGAGGTGAGATCTATGTTAAGACCCTTCTCAGTGTGAAGTTTTCCATTTCTGTCAAAAGCTCCTACAATAAAATAAGGCTCAACCAAGTCTCCTCCCTTCTCTACGTGATGGCCCTCCTAACACTTGAAGGCAATAATCTTGTCTCTCCTTTTCCACCTTGATTTTGGGTTTAATTTTTTTTTAAATTTTGATGTTAAATATTCCCTGCTTAACCCCATAGCATAACCCCAAGGTCTTTCAGGAGCCTGATTTCCCTCCTCTGGATGCTCTCCAGAATTGAACACGATGCTTGAAGCCTTAGTCAACCAGTAGGATTAACACCTTGATAGTCAGGGACCCCACATCTCTCTTGAGGTAGTCTAAGTTTTGGGGGCTGCTAAAGCACACTTTTATAAGTTTATAATTTATCGAGACCTACCCCCACCCAATATCATTTCTAGACATCATCTAGCTCCTTAAAAACAGGGGCTGTTTTATTTCTGTCTTTGTATCTCCAGTGCCTAGCACTAACAAATAAATGTTTGTTAATTATTTCTCTCTCCTAAAAAAAAATCATCCTGTATTCATGCCTTGATGTTGTATTTTGTACATTTTTCTACACCTATAAGTTGTTCGTCCTTATCATAAATCTAAAAATAAACAAGTATTTTTTATGTGTCAAGCACTGTGCTAGATGCCACAGATTCAGAGGCAAAATAAAATAAATATAAATAAATAAAATAAAATAAAATAAATAAATAAAATACCCTTGGGCAGCTTCTATTTTATGTCTGCCTGAGAGAAAAAATTATTTCATTCTTTGTATTTGCTTAATAAATATGAATGGAAAGGAATAAATGAATATTACCAGGTCTAAGAGACCCAGAGTAAAATTAGGACAACACTGGAAGAATTCTCCTTCCTGCTGACAAAGGCAGGGGAGTCTATTTGTCTGTCTCAAAGGCAAGCTCGTGGCTGTCCTCATTCTGGACCTCACTGAAGTCCCCACTTTCAGAGCCAGACATACCCCTATCTCAAGAGTGCTAGTATGGACTGAGGATGATCCTTAAGGAGATAGAGCGTGGTTACTGGGCTAGTGAACCCCTGAAAGCCTGAATCAGTCTGGAGTCCTTCCTGGGGACAAGTTTAGCTTCTGTTTTTCTGTTTTTAGTAACTACAACAGACAAATAAATAAGGGGGAGGGGAGAGAGTCTATTTTATTGTAGTTCTCCCAAGCTCAGAAGCTCAAGTTCTCAGCTAGTTAGCTTGTCACAATTAATAAAATACAGGCACTGGGGCAGAGGGGCCATTCCTGATCTTTCTGGGGAGCGTAACACCCAGAGCAAACTAGCCCTCAGTTCCCCCAAGATTCTGGGAGCTGGACAGAGAACCATGGGAGCTAGAATCCAAACACCACATCCCTCTAGGGCCATGTGCATCTGTAGCTAGAACAGGATCCTCTAGGGAGTCCAAAGACAAGATGTCCAAGTAGTTAATCTACTTGCAACTCTGAAGAGAAGAATAGAAGGAAAATCCCTTCATGACTAATCAGGAATTAGAGGCCGTTTGTAAACACAGGTCTCACACAAACACAGACACACACAATTAGCCATTCCACAGCCTCTCCTTCCTGGCTTTGAAAAATAGCCTAGAGCCCTTCCTTTGTGGTTTTTTCTTTGTTCCTTTATTTAAGAAGTCAGGATCCTGACAGTGTCAAAGATTTCAGCCATTATCACCCATATATTATAGATATTTATAATATAGAATATTATATATTACTCTTGTGCTTATAGCTTTCCAAGGCTTCAAAACATAGGTTATTGTGTAGATTTTTGGTAGCAGTTTTGGGGAGAACTAAACCTGTGGTATCTTTCATCTGGAGGTCTACTGGGAGAACTCTCTCTTTGGATGCATATCCCAAAGGCTTGATATTAAGTCACGTGGCCAGGCTCACCCAGCTCACAGTAGGTGACAAGGGTAGGACTGGAATCTCTGACCCAACTCCAAGCTTCCTCTCCAGGGTAAAGTGTATAGCAGAAAAGTGGGGAGGAAAGGTATAGCTCAGTCTTCCTAATAAAGGCCTCATTTCTAAAATATAGAGAGAATTGATTCAAATTTATAAGAATACAAGCTATTCCCCAATTGATAAATGGTCAAAGGTTATGAACAGCCAATTTCCAGATGAAGAAATTAAAGTCATCTATATTAACATGAAAAAAATATTCTAAATCACTATTGATACTCTGAGGTATCACCTCACACCTCTCAGATTGGCTAAGATGACAGGAAAAAATAATGATAAATATTGGGAGATGTGGGAAAACTGGGACACTAATGCATTGTTGGTAGAGTTGTGAATTGATCCAGCCATTTTGGAGAGCAATCTGGAATTATACGTAAAGCTCTGCAATTCCTTCACTCTAGCAGTCTCATAACTGGATCAGTGTCCCAAGGATATAATAAATAAGGGGAAAGGACACAGTTGTGTAAAAATGTTTGTAGCAGTTCTTTTTGTAACGGAATTAGAAATTGAGTGGATGCCCAACAGTTGGGGAATGGCTGTGTAAGGGCCCTTTAAATGGGCGGACACAGTGCATCGGGAGATTGAGGCCCGGAAGTAATTTCTGTGGATATTAGGACTGCCCTTGGGCGGGATCCTGGCCATATTGAGATAGTTTCGGAAAGGGTGACTCTCTCGCTGATTGGCTGTGTGTGTGACCTCACAGGCCCTATGTAAGCCCACTGCAGGCAGCAACCGCGCTCTTTAACCTCGTGCTGTTCACCCTGGCTCCCTAGCCTGGGTGGCCAAGCCAAGATGGGTAGCCAAAAGAGGTAAGGGTTTTGGTAGTGAACACATGGGTCTTCTGAGCAGGTGTTCACTCGGGAACCAACAAGTCAAGGCATCAGCTAGGGCATTATGTGAGTAGGTATAATAAAGGCTTTTAAGATTACATGTGGTTGTTCTTGAGTGCGCTACCGGTTATTAAGCTATAGATTCAAGAGATTGTGGCCAGAGACCTTAGAAGGCCTCAGAGGAGGCGAGCCGGGTAGAGCTTACACTGCAAAGGACAGTGGTCAAAGGTACTCTGGTGGGTCTAGGACAGACTAGTAATTGTAACTGCCAGGAGAGCACGCTACAAATGGCGCCCAACGTGGACACATAAGGAATTATCAGGTTTTGAAAATATTTAATATTCAGAATTAAGATTCTGAAAGATCCGGTAGAAACGCCACTTAAGAGGGAAGACAGAGAAACAATATGGACCCAGGTAAATCTGGGATCAGGCTCAAGGACACAGCTGAACATAATGCTTATATCAAGAGGTTAAAGAGCCAGATGGAAGATCTTTTAACAAAGATCACCACTGAAAAACAGCAGGAAGCTTGTAATCAAGCTCCACAAAGGCTATCCCCACACCTATTAGATATAGCTCCGAGAGGGAGCAACCTAGAGCTAGTGCGTATGTATGACAGTATAGAGTACGAAATGCCACAGCAAGAGTTGCTGGAATTGCAGGTTAAACTACAGATGGAGATAGAGAAAGAAGAAAAAGCTAGGTTACTACAGATAGAACAGGAAGAGTTCAAACCAGTGGCTGAAACTAAGGAAGGAAATAAACGAATCACATGGACTTCAGTTGTAGAAATTCTTCTTAGCATTTTGTTGGTTTACCTCCTGCATTGTTGTTTTAAGGAATTTATCCATTACTCTTCCATTGAGAAGAAGTTTAGTTCTTTTTATGTGCAAAGCTCAGGTTTGATTTTAAATCAGCCTTTGGGGAATTTTCCAATTCTTCTTCCCTCTGCCTCACCTTCTTGGGCCAAGGGAGAAGGGGGAGGAGGAAAAGGAAGGGCGATAATATCATCAGCACTGCCCATTAATCCATTTAAAACTCCTGTGTCTTCATTTCAAAGGACCGGAGTAGGCTTTATGCCCCAAGGCAAAAAGGAATTGTGGGGTATTGAGTATAATCAGAAAAGTTTTAAAAATACAGTTCAGTTAATTTCTAAGAAACCTTACAGGGATAAGATCTTGCAGTTAGAGAGAGTGGAATTTTATACTTGTAAAACTGCTAAGATCGTCTTTGGAGAGTTGGAACTCCTCTTTTATTACCTCGTGGATTTTCCACTTCCACAGGTGAGCTTGATTTCCCAACCCCCTACGGGTACTTATAAAACAGTGTTTATGTTTAGAATGGGTTGGAAAATTGTTGTTTTAATCACTAGAATAAATAGACAGTGTGTGATCTTTGACCCAGGAGGAAAAGTAATATCAGATTTATTGATTCACACTCCTGAAGTACAATTCGGTATCAGAAACTCAAACTTTGATTTTTAGGCAAAAGAATTCAGGGATATAGCCGAGTGTTCTAGTAAAGTCATTACTGCACAGACTATCCCCAAGATCTTCTCTTCTAAACAAGAGAAGGGAATTTTGGGATATGTGATTGCTTAGAATTTTTAAATTTTGATTTTACATTTTTAAACATTTTTGATTTTACATCTTCAAAGTATTTTGATTTTACATTTTAAAGTTATTTTGGTTTTATATTTTTAATCTATTTTGGTTTTACATTTTTAAATTCTTTGCCTTTTACCTTAGCAATGCACTTCGGGCATACACAGAAAGTGCAGCTAAGTGACAGACTGACTAACTTTTGTCTGACTTTTGATCTTTTTGACAACAACTTTGTTTCCACTGTGATGTGGAAAGGCCTGGATGGCATTTGGAAAGGCCCAAGTTGGGCCCTGGGTACATTCCTTCCTAGGTGCAGATCCAGCAGTAGAGTTCATCCCCACCAGAGACATTTGTAACCTGGGGATCCAAGAGAAGGACCAGACAACAGCCTAGAGAGACCAGCCAGATGTCCGCAGCCCTTCAGACGCTGATGGCAGCGATGCCCCTCCTGACCGTGACCAGAGACACCAGACACAGTTCCAGTGTTGCAGCTGAAATGGACTGTTTTGGGTGATACGCAATATAAAGACTGTAAATGGACAATGGGCCTGCTTGCTTCTCCCGTGGCCACTTGCCATATGGTGGCCTGGGAAGAGGCTTTGCCCTATGCTTTCTATTGAAGGACTATGCTTTTAAATTAGTGGATGAAAAACCAACACACCCACCTGCCGTTGTTATTGAGACAATGTTACTGGACATGACTTTGCTTATGTGCACCTGTGAAACTAGAATTGTTCTAGAATTGTGAAAAGTGCAATAGAGAATTGTGATAAGCTAGAATTGTTCTAGAATTGTGAAAAGTGCAATAGAGAATTGTGATAAGCTAGAATTGTTCTAGAATTGTGAAAAGTGCAATAGAGAATTGTGATAAACTAGAATTGTTCTAGAATTGTGAAAAGTGCAATAGAGAATTGTGATAAGCTAGAATTGTTCTAGAATTGTGAAAAGTGCAATAGAGAATTGTGATAAACTAGAATTGTTCTAGGAGTGTGAAAAGTGCAACAGAAAATTGTAAGAAACTAGAATTGGTCTAGAACTGTGATAAATGTAACTAGAATTGTGACAACCTACCTACTGATATTTGTTAACTAGAATTGTGATGTTTTACCTTGTTGACTTCCCACCTCAGTGTTGACATCCTACCTCATTGGCATCCAACCTCTTTGGCCTATTATCTCAAGTATGACTTTGATGAATGGGTTGAACATTTGGGCCACTGTTGAGCCTGGTTCTCATTGTCATACTTCTGTTTACTGATCTGCTGCTTTGTACCTCCTTGGGCATAACACTCTGTCATCTCATGGATCAAGTGAACTATAGCTGGTGCTAAAAGTTTAGCTTGGTGAGATGTGCGGTTCCCGCAAAACAAGAGAAAGGGAATTGTAAGGGCCCTTTAAATGGGCGGACACAGTGCATCGGGAGATTGAGGCCCGGAAGTAATTTCTGTGGATATTAGGACTGCCCTTGGGCGGGATCCTGGCCATATTGAGATAGTTTCGTAATGGGTGACTCTCTCGCTGATTGGCTGTGTGTGTGACCTCACAGGCCCTATGTAAGCCCACTGCAGGCAGCAACTGCCCTCTTTAACCTCGTGCTGTTCACCCTGGCTCCTAGCCTGGGTGGCCAAGCCAAGATGGGTAGCCGAAAGAGGTAAGGATTTTGGTAGTGAACACATGGGTCTTCTGACCAGGTGTTCACTCGGGAACCAACAAGTCAGGGCATCAGTTAGGGCATTATGTGAGTAGGTATAATAAAGGCTTTTAAGATTACACGTGGTTGTTCTTGAGTGCGCTACCGGTTATTAAGCTATAGATTCAAGAGATTGTGGCCAGAGACCTTAGAAGGCCTCAGAGGAGGCGAGCCGGGTAGAGCTCACACTGCAAAGGACAGTGGTCAAAGGTACTCTGGTGGGTCTAGGACAGACTAGTAATTGTAACTGCCAGGAGAGCACGTTACATGGCTGAATAAATTATAGTATATTAAGGGAATGGAATATTATTGTTGTATAGAAAAATGATGAGCTGGCTGATTTTAGAAAAGCCTGGAAAGACCTACATGAACTGATGCTGAGTGAAGTGAGCAAATCCAAAAGAACACTGTACACAAGTAACAACAAGATCATATGATGATCAACTGGGAGGGACTTGGCTCTTCTCAACAATGAAATGATTCAAGGCAATTCCAATAGACTTGGGATGGAAAATGCCAGTCTCATCTAGACAGAGAACTATGAAGATGGAATGGAGATCGAAGCATAGTATTTTCATCTTTTGCTTGTTTTTACTTTCTCATGTTTTTTTTTTTCCTTTTAGAGCTTATTTTTTCTTGTACAACTGACAAATATGGAAATATGTTTAAAAGGAATGCACATATTAACCGTATCAGATTGCTTGCTGCCTTGCTAAAGGAGGGAGGTGGGGAAGAAAGAATTTGGAACATGAAGTATTGTAAGAATAAATGTTGAAAATTGTCTTTGAGTATATTTGGAAAGATAAAATACTGATGAAAATTTTAAAAGGAGAATACATTTTTATTTTCACTAATCTCTAATTGAAATTGAAAACTTCCATCAATTAGTTTAAAAGATTATTTAGAGAAAAATGATGATGACCAAAGGGAATACAAACACACACACACACACACACACACACACACACACACGACCCCAGCATTCCTCTAATAAACCCTACTAGTAGAGAAACAGATGCCTATGTTAGGAGAGAAATTTTCTTCACTGAAAGTTTCTTACACTAATGAAATCAAAGGTATATTTTTTTATTAAAAAAAAATAAAATAAACATCTTCTTTAAATCCTACTTCAGTGATTGATATGACCTGAAAATAATCTTGGGTTCTTAGGGATTGTGTCAAGTAGTGCTACAAGCTCTGACAAGATCTACTAGACTAGAAAGGCTTTGGACATGGGCTTAGTAGTGGTCTGGGCCAGTTGTCCAAGGAATAATTGGGTAAGTAGAGCAGAGGTCACCAGTGAGACCAGGCTAGCTACAGAGGGATGGATTGGATCCATTTAATGGACAAAATTATAAAACAATCCTTCATTCCTTATAGGAGCCTTCGTGCTCCTATAGTTATAGTTGAGGTCCTCTTTGACAGTCCGGTGAAATCTAGATTTTTTTAATGCATAAAATAAAATAGGGAGAATTACAGGGGAAATCAAATTTAATGAAATTAAGTTTTAAAAGATTTAAATAAATTCATGGACTCTTTAAAATTGATATTCAGACCCATGGACTCTTGCTTACAAGCCCCCAGATTAGAGGTTGCTAAAAAGTCAATTAGTTCTTAGATCATTTAGGAATTTTAAATCTTGACACTTTGTAAGCCATGACCAACAGAGTCACTGACTTTTAGAGAAACTGAACCCCATAAATGCTGACAAATTATTATGATAAAATCAGAAGATAAAAGAACAACAGCTCAGTGGAGAGATGGTTATCCCATCTCTTCATCAAACTTGTTTTTATCATGTACTGATATATGGGTATGTTCACAAATCTGCAGATAGGAAGCATCAGATCATGGGCCATGAGGTTCTGCTCCCTTGGAGAGCTTTTAATGAATGTAGGCAAACACACAACAATAAGAACAGGTTGGGGTTCTGGGTCTAAACCAACATCCATTGCAGAAAATAAAAATATGGAGAAATTTTATGAAAAAGATCTTCCATACTGAGTCCACCCAAACCCAGACACTCAATGATTTCAACCTGAGGAGGGACACAGCGGACAACAGTGAAAATGTTGTTGGAAAATATGTTTGAGGTCAAAAAATGAAAGAAGTCAGAAGCAGGTAACTCTGGAGAAGCTGCCCATGCAAAGAAAACTCATGGATGCTCTCTACTCATTAATTTCACACCGACTTTAATATCCTTAGGTTACGTGTGAACTAAATGATAAAAATGTCATTTAAAGGTTCCAGTAAGATGGGTAGAGTGAGATGTTATCATCAATTGTCTCTGATATGTTTGGGGTTTTTTCACTTATGTTTTCTTTCCCAAACTATTGACAATTGAGAAAAGTGACCTCTTAGATGTAGAAGACCGTGGGGACAGAATGTTGCATTCAATATTGTATTCTTTTTTCTTCTACATCCCCATGGTCCCAATGATAAACACTATAGATACTCAATAGTGAGTGATTAATTTTTTTCACGATGAATACTTTCTTCATTCAATAATTCAGAATTTCCTAAGTTATAGATAAAATAGTCTCAAGTTTAAGGAGGACTAGGAATGGGATTTTATAGAAAGTGAAATTTTAGTCATTTTAGCTTTAGCTGTTAATGAATAGTCTTATCAACAAAAGTTCAAACACCAAATTCCAAGAAGTAAGGAAATGATGTAAAGAATTCTAACAGCTCCAACCCCAAATGTTTAAACACTCTGAAAAATGGGAAATAAACAAAAGACGCTGATTTTGTCTGGATCTTATGGGAATTTAGTCCATGCCAGAGTCCCTGCATTATAGAGAAGGATGGAAGATTCTAAACCCAACCAGCTCACAAAATGATGAAAAGCTGTTGAAGAAAAAACAGACCTGCTTGGCCCGAGACCTAGCCAAGCCAAATAAGACTGAGTGGAGGCCAAACCCACCATTCTACAAATGAGGAGTTGGGACCCAGAATGTTGATCCGGTCCAGGTCACAAAGAGCCAAGGTCTGAGCCCCTACCCTTTTTCTTCAAATTCAGTGCACTCCCAACATATCCTGTCAGTCTAGGAGTGTTCAGAGATGAAACGAAGAGGACGACAAGCAGACGGGAAATGAAACAATTCTTCCAGCAATTAATAGCAGTCAACGTCGAGAATATGTAAAAGTGGAAAAGGAAGTGGGCTGGCGGGATAGAAAGGAGAGACAACACAGAACCAGCGGGAGGCAACATGGCTATGTCTGATACATTAAGGAAACCTAAGAAAGAATCACACAAAATGAAAATGGAAGGAGTGAGATTTGCAGTATTGGAGGGATTGCTCATAGGCCGAAATGACTGTCAACAAAGTATGGATTCTCAGGCCATCTAGGCCAAATCCTTCATTTACAGGTGACGAACTGAGGTGAAGGGATGCTAAGTAATTTGCCCAGTATCCCATTCATGGACATTAAAGGTCAAAGAAACCAAGATTCTCTGGCTCCATGACTAGTAGTCTCTTTTCCTAGATTTTGCTATCTTTTCTCTTCCATATAATAATGACAAATCCAATATGAAGACCCAACAAAGTAGTCTGTTTGTGTTAGGAGCCCTCAATAATTAATTGGTCCCATGTGGATCTTCTTACCCTCCCCCCTATCTGTGGATGGCATCAATCCTGAGAAAATAAGTTAACAAAGAAAATGTCTTTTATGTCATTTATGAGGCAAATATTATTCAGTATCTGCTAGGAGAAGAGTCTGCTCTGCTGGGTTTTTTCAATGTGTTCATTGCTACAGTTGTATGATGGGAAGAAGTGTATGAACTAATATGGAGGGAAGCAAGCAGAACCAGGAGGTCAGCCTGGTCATAATAATGTAAATGGAAACAACCTTGAACGGTGGCTTCTGAATAACTGTCACGCTCATTTGTGGTGTCAGGGGACAGATGATGTTCTCCCAGGAGGGAGGTGGAGAGCTAGTGATGCAGAATGTTATATATGACCTCAAACACCAGGCCGGTATGAGTTGGTTTAGTTTAAATATTTTTGTTTGGTATAAAGAAGGGTTCAATGGGGGCGGGGCAGAGAAAGGGGTGGGAAATTGGGAAATAACTATAGCAAAAATACAAAAAGAATTGTTAAAAAAAATACAAAAAGAATTGTTTTTTTCTCTGTGATCTAAAATACTGAGTCCAAAGATCCCTTTCCTTGATTCAAGAAGAATTATCATATGATTTCTCCTTTCTCCATAGCAGTGACTCTTGATACTTTGCAGCCATGGGATACCTGGACGCCAAATTTTGATCAACACCTTGTTGCTTATATTCCCGGAATGGAAAAAAGGTTGAGTCTGAGACCAGAAATCTTGGGGTTAACATCTTTCCTCCTTATCGTCTGGGTGTGATGTGTGATGAAAACCCAGGCAAATCTTCTCTGAGCCTACCTGCTCTTTGACATTCCTTCCAGCTCTATAGTTATGATCATGTCATTCTAGTCACTTTTCTAGGCCTCAGTTTCCCCAGCAGTAGAATAAGAATGAGGGGCTTGGTGACTTCTGAGTCATTCTACAGCTGGACTCCTATGATCCTTTAACTAGAAAAATTTAAAGTCCCCTCTACCTTTAAATCTATGCTCCTATGATTTTCCTATTAGTCAAGTCAACAAGCATTTTAAAATCACCGACTATGTCCCAGGGTGCTGTGCTAAGTTCTGGGGATACCAAAAAACCCCAAAACAAACAAACAAACAAAAAATACCAGAATACAGTCCCTGCTCTCCAAAAACTCACAAGCTAATGAAGGAGAACATGTAAACATCTGTGTACACTCAACAAATATGGGATAAAGAAGTAATCAACAGAGGGAAAGCATAGAGTTAAAAGGGATGGGAATGACTTCCTTTAGAATGTGGGATTTCAGCTGACGCCTAAAGGAAACCCGGAAGTGAAGAGGATGAGGGAGGGAATTCTAGGAATAGAGGACAGAAAATGAGCGTTATCCATTAGATGGAGATAAGGCTAATCGATTAGACAGAGACTTCAATGTGATATAAACATTCAGCAGCCTCCTTTGTCCGGGTCCTTGAAATTACCCCTTCTCCCTCTGCTCCCCAAAATCTCCCCAAACTCCTTAATTATAGGATCATAAATCTACATTTGGAAGAGACACAGACCATCTAATTCCACAAAGTCCTTTTATAAATGGAGATGCTCAAACCCAGGAAAGGTGAAGTGGCAAGAGTGTCAGCATCAGGATTTGAACTCAGGTCAGTACTCTTCACTACAGCCCAGAGCCTCCTCAGCAATTCATGTTAGAACTCGGAAAAAAGGAGGGACTCTGGTTTTACATCCCGTTTCTGTAGGACTGTTCCAAAGAACAAAGCCGAGAATTGTGCCAAATTAAAAACAAAATGACCGGACTCTGCAAGACTCGGGAGTTTCAGTTCATCTCCTCTTGCTCTGCAATGAGTCCACTCGGCTTAGACTTCCGGCTAAATGTGTGCTCAAATGGTCAGTTTTCTGTGACAATCTATGTTCGCCATCTCTGGGCATCTCCCCTTAGCTGATTTTCAAGCCATAGCTATGGCTTCCTATCAATTTGTTCTATCAATCAGTCTATCTATCAATCAGTTTTAGCAGCGGCGAGAATTTTTGTTCAGACCAATGGCCCGGGCGCCTCTGGTTCTGGGTCTCACGTACCTGAAGTAATTGCTGGCCGCAGCAAGCACTGCCCGGTGGCAGGAGAACTCCTGCACGTCCACACACAAGATGACATCGGTCAGGGAGTTCTCCAGTCGGAGGTTCTCCAGGCCATTCTGAAGATTTCTCGAGAGCTCCGTATCATCAAATTTCACTTTTTCGCCATTCAAGATCTCCACCAGATCTCCTCTCTTCCTGGAGTGGCCTTCGTCCAGAGGAGTGAGGGGTCCCTCCAGACCTTTCTCCACAGTGTCCCCCATGTTTCGGGGGGCACCGTGTCATCCCGTCACTGCTCCAGTCGAAAAGAGCTCTGATGTTGCACCCAGGTCACACCGAAGGGGCGAAGCAGATTTCCTGTCCGGGGCCCTCCACTTATCAACAGCTGTCACACACACACACACAACAGGAAACCTTGCACTTTCTCATCCTGTTGCTACAAATGAGGGCAACTTCTTTTTTTTCTTCTTTCTTTGAAATATAACCACGTTCAGAAACGGCCCCAGACAAACATCCGAAGGGAGACGCAAGGGGTGATTCGGATGGCAGAGCCCATTTAGAGTCAGAAGATGTCTCATACGTCATCGAGTCAGAAGAAACTTGAAAGAGCTTTGCTCGGGCTCACATATAGAGAGGGCCACAGAGAGAGTCCAGACGCTACCACAAAGCCTGGATTTGATTTCAAATCACAGGATTTGAATTCGGGTCTTCCTAACCCAGGGCAGTTTTTGGAAAGAGCTGGGGGCCTACAGTCAGGAGAATCTGTGTTCAAATCCAGCCTGAGGTACTTATTAGCTTGTGGGCAAGTCACTTCTCCCTGTTTGCCTCAGTTTACCTATCTGTAAAATGAGCTGAAGAAGGAAATGACAATGATAACTAATTCTAATGTCTTTGCTGAGAAAACCCCAAATGGGGTCATGAAGAGTCAGACATGACTAAATAACAACTTCCTGATTCCAGCTCTCTATCAAGCTGGTATTAAACTAGGAACTTCTTTTGCTTTCTTTGAATCTCCAGTGCCTAGAATATAGTAGGTGCTTAATAAATGCTCATCAACTGACTGATTAGAGCAGTTTTCTATCTTAATATCAATTATCAAGTGTAATGGTGGTCTTTGGTCCTGGTTATTGACTATATTTTAATCTCTCTAAATGAAACCCTGTGTTTCCTGGGAAAATTTGGGGAGTTTTCCTGAACTGGTGGAAAGTTAGAGAGCTAGAAGGTGATATGTAAGAAGACTGGGGGTGGGTGGAAAAGGAAAAAAAAAAAACATTTATTAAGCACTTACTAAATATCAGATACTGTGCTAAGCCCTTTACAAATCTTATCTCATTTGCTCCTCCCAACCCTCCTAGGACACACATAATAATGTGATCCCCATTTTGTAGTTGAGGAAACTGAATCAGAGTTAAGTGACTAGCCCAGGGTCACACAGCTAAGAGTCTGGATTTGAATTCCTGTTCTAGCATTCTATCCACTAAGCCACCTAACGGAGACCAGATTATACAAAGCTTTCCATATCCCAAAGAGTTTATATATGATCACAAAAACAGAAAAGACTTACGCTCAATCCCATAATCAAGCAAGAAAACTTTCCTCCAGCTTCCCTTGAGGAATTATGACAATGACTTAAAATACTATACTTATGACTTGAGTTGCTAGGGAACAACTCAACTTTCTCCTGCCGGTGGGTCCCCCTATTCTGGTTGGGAAAGAACTTAGGGGAGGGTCAGCCAGTCCCCCTATACCTGCACAAGTCACATGACTTGAGTCATCACTATTATGTTCATGCACCATTTTATGTCTAGTCTGCAGCCTGGCACATCCCTGTTATAAGGAAGCAAGTATATACCCATTCATGGCCTATTCTGAGCATTACTGTGGGAGAAGGGGGTACCTTGCTCAATTCCTCTTAGCATTTGCCTACTACAAGTGGAGAAATAATAGGAGGTGAAATGGCTCCCTTCCTCACTTTCCCTGACATTTCCTTTTGCACACATTTACTATAAAAAGATACAGAGGGAATACTGGCTTTGACTACAGGTCTTTGTTTACCCAGAGAATCATAGTCACTTTTATCCACACTTCAAAAGAAAATGGAGTCTCTCAGGAGACGCACAAAGGGATCTGGGTTGAGCAACAGAAAAGGGCTATTGGGAGGGGGAACAGTAAGGAAGTGAAACAAAGCGAGGGATATTGCCACTAAGACTACATCTGGCATCGGAGGCCTGGAAGAGGTAAAGGGGAAAAGGATCACAGAATTTTGTTCTCCCTTCCCCTCTGCACTTCCCCTTCCCCATTGCCCACCAATGACTGCAGCCCCTGCCCAGACCCTCTGCTGGCAATGAGACAAGGTGAAAAATAAAGCTCATGGCTGGGAAGGAAGTGGTTCCACTTCAAAATTCAGTTCTATTTAAGTAAGATGCATTAACTATCATTATATGAAAAGCAGCGTGCTGGATTCTGGGAATAAATACAAAATGAAGCACTTCTTACCCCCAAGGAGTTCATAGTTTACTATGGGCGTGTGACACGTACATAGGAAAATAAACCCAAAGTCATTCATGGAGCATCCGCTGGGGACCTGAGAAGCTCATGGAACAAGGACCCTCAAGAACTGGAGAGGCCCCTCTCTACACGAGCAAGAGTCATTTAGTTGGCCTAGGACTGAATTTCATCTTGTTTAAATGAGGTGGAGGTCAAGTGGACAAAACGACTTGTGATGTCCCTTGCAGATCTATAGCTATGGCCCTATGAAGTCTTCTCTAAAATAAGGGGGTTAACTACATGGCCTCTGATGTGTTTTTGTGCTCTTAAACTAAGGCCCTGCGGTCTCAGTGAAGATGAGGAAGGAATCAGTAAGTATTTGTTTAAGTGCTGGGAGTACAGAGATGAAAGGAGAGAGGGAAAAAGGGAGGGAGGGAGCCTAATCAGCCTAATCAGCATTTTTTACTTCTTCATTTCCCTGGGAAGTTGCCTTTCTGACTCTAGACCAACATGGCCACTTTTAACTGACAAGTTAGTCCCTCCTGTCCTAAGTGAAGGGGTGTGTGTGTGTGTGTGTGTGTATGTGTCTGTGTATGTGTGTCTGTGTGTGTCTGTGTTACAACTGGAGGAACGGACATCCTGGGAGCAGTCTCCAAATGGCATTGTGGGAATGGACCCTGAAAATGCAGAAACCATGGTGAGAAACAGCCCAGGAAACAGCGGCAGAGCTGCCACCACAAGGTCAGCAGCACAGAGGTGGAGCCCAGATCTAGGAGCCCTATCTTTGTTGAGCTCCCAGGGAGTGGGATGGGGGGAGAGGGCAGATGCACAGCAAGAAGGTCCTCATTTCCTTCTCCTTCCCTCTCCCTTCCCAAGAGAGGCTTACCTGTTCTCAAAATCTTAATAGTTGTTTGCTTTCTTTTTCCTTCCTTGCCCAAATGTAGCAAAGAAAGACAAAAAAGGGAATGTCTTAGAGGTTGAGAGAAGAGAAACAGTGAGAGAGACAAACACAGACATGGAGAGACAGAGATAGAGAGATAGAGACACAGAAAGACACACAGAGAGAGAAGAGAGAGAGACAGAGACAGAGGGATAGAGACAGAGAAAGACACCCAGAGAGAAGAGACAGAGAGACATAAGCATAGACATAGAGAGAAATGGATAGAGAAACACAGAGAAAAAGAAACAGACAGTAAGAAAGACAAAATGAGAGAGACAGAGACAGAGAAATAGAGAGAGAGAGAGAGAGAGAGAGACAGAGAGAGAGAGACAAAGAGAGAGAGAGAGACAGAGAGACAGAGAGAGAGAGACAGAGAGACAGAGAGAGACAGAGAGAGAGAGAGAGACAGAGAGACAGAGAGAGAGACAGAGAGAGAGAGAGAGAGAGAGAAAGAGAGAGAGACAGAGAGAGAGAGACAGAGAGAGAGAGACAAAGAGAGAGAGAGACAGAGAGACAGAGAGAGAGAGACAGAGAGACAGAGAGAGACAGAGAGAGAGACAGAGACAGAGAGACAGAGAGAGAGACAGAGAGAGAGAGAGAGAGAGAGAAAGAGAGAGAGACAGAGAGAGAGACAGAGAGAGAGACAGAGAGAGAGAGAGACAGAGAGAGACAGAGAGAGAGAGAGAGAGACAGAGAGACAAAGAGAGAGAGAAATTTTTTCAGAAGAGGCAAGGTATTTCCTGAAATAGGAAGTAGAGCAAACAAAAGAAACTACTGGTTAAATTTTATCCAGAGCAAAGAAAGAAACATAGACTTTCCCCTTCCTTGGTAAAGGAGACTGTGATGCACTAGATATGGTCTGAGAAGTGGGGTCCTGAGTATTTCTCTTTCCCAGGGTGTTTTTCTTCCTTCCCCTAGTGTGAAAGAAAGATCAGCAGTGAAAAGGGGAGGAGTAAAGAGAAGGGCTAGAGGTACACCTGAGCTGAGGGACTGAGGGAATTGACGGGAAAGACTAGCACAATCTACACAAAGGTGAGGGCTGGTGAGAACTAACAACTCCTACAGTCCGCATAGCCCCCCACCTCTGTAAGGAATTAGTAAAGGGATGCTGCAGGATCACTTAGAAGAGGCGAGATTTCATGATCCTATACCTAATGAGAAGACCGTCTTCTCTTAAGATTGAGGATCAGGAGTGAGCTCAGCTGGCAAGTCTAAACTAGATCTGGGGCACAGGTTCATCATTAGCTACTTTTTGGATTCAATAGCACTCTGGGAATCAGCTGTGGAACAAACAGTACAAGCCCTGACTTGAGCCAACAACTCCAGCTCATTACAATGGAGACAGAAGCAAACATTGAAGGGGTCACTGCTGCTCTTTTCCTCTTACCCTCAACCAGCCTCTAACTACAATCTTCTTCCTCCCTCTCACCTCTCCCTTGGCTCCCCATCATCTGCAGATCAGTCCGATCAATGACGGTAGGATCATCAGATTTTGAGCTTAGAGCTAGCTCAGAAGAGGGAAATGGCTTGTGTAGCCAGAACCAGGGCTTCCGGCTCCAAATCCAGAATTACTTCTGCCTTCTCATGCTAGGTTACAACATGCACAGTATTTGACTCTCTCAAATCCCATGAGAGAAAATCCAGTGAAATCTGTTTCTAAGAAGCTCCACCAAGATCTCCTCTCTTTTCTCATCGATGTTTAGAACTCTTGCATCTTTGTCCCCTCCACCACAGGGAAGACCTGGCTTTCTAGCAGCTGAGGGATCAGGTAAAAACTTTAAATAGAAGAGAAGCATCAGCTGAGTTTTGAAAGAAGAGAAGGATTCTAAGAGGAGAAGAAATGGATTCCAGGGGTAAAGCACACAGCCAGTGCAAAGGCACAGAGACAGGAAATGAATTGCTGTACATACGAATAGGAAAAAGCCAGTTTGACCAGATTGTAGCATACTTGGCTCCATCTTACCTTCCTACTCCCCTCCAGTCCAACTAAACTGGCTTTCCTACTTTACCTCAAACACAACACTCATCCCCTAGGCCTGGAATGTACTCCCTCCTTTCCTCTGTTCTAATTTTCTTTCTGGACTCAGCTCAAAGGCCATCTTTTACATTCTGATTCTCCCTAGCTCCTCAAGCCTTCCTCCCCAAATCTCCTTGTATCTATTTGGCTCGTATGTTTATATACGTATATATGTATAGGTTGTCTGCCTTGACTAAACTGGAGACTTCTTAAAGGTTTAACTTCTGATTGATCGTCTCTGCCTGGGACAATGTTTAGCCCATAACAGGACTTTTAATTAATTAATTAATTAATTACTTATTTGATTGCTCTAATTCCAGAGAACCAGTGTAGACAGCCCCACTTTGTGACCTGGACCCTGATTGAGTGTGTGTAAATTGCTACTAAGGCAGCAAGGAGGTACATAGAATACCGGACCTGGAATCAGGAAAACTCATCTCCATGAGTTCAAATGTGGTCTCAGATGTTTACTAGCAGGGTGACCTAGGCAAGTCACCTAACCCTATTTGCCTCAGTTTCCTCATCTGTAAAATGAGCTAGAAAAGGAAATAGCTAACTATTCCGATATCTTTGCCAAGAAAACTCACAAAGAGTCAGACATAACTAAATAATTAAACCCATCACATCACTAAATCTCTCAGAACAGCTCATGTTCACTGTTTAAATGGTATATCATATTACTTATTTTTTAAAAGTTCTGTTGATGTACTTAGTTTGTCTTTTTTTTTTTTTTTAAATACAGTGTTTACTTCCCAATAGCCTCCTCTTGTGTTATCTTCCATTTTAGAAAAGCAGACACCTAAGCAAAACAATCTGATTTGTCAACGGTAACTGAACAAGCTGATAAAATTCTACAGTCCTCTCATCAGAAAGGAAGGAAGCGTGTTCCAACCTCAGAGCAAAAGTGCCCTCTGCCCACATTACATATGGCTGCATTTCCTCCCTCTCATGAACTTGTCCAATTCATTCCCCTTCCTCATGTGGCTTCTTTGGCAGTGAAAATAATAGTGATGGCAATAACAGGAATAAAGCACTTAGAATGATCAAGAGACACTTACAGAGACTGAATTTGAATCAGTGTTCACTATTTTCCCTTTTTTTTCTTTCTCATGATGTTTCCCTTTTGTTCAGATTTTTCTGACTTATGTGGAAATATGCAAAAAAAATTAATCTACACATAACCTAAAAAAAAAAAGAAAAAGATTATTGATCCAAAGAGTTACCTATAGGGACTAAATGTAATCATTGTACACTATTTTCACTTTTTTTTGTTCTGATTTTTCTGTTCCAACCTGACATATGGAAATATGCAAAAAAAGAATGTATACATATTAAAAAAAAAAGTGTTATTGATCCTATTTTACATAGCACAAAACAGAGGATAGTCACATGACTTGTTCTCTAGACATCAGTAATGGCAGCTAGGAGGTGCGCATAGAGTGCCAGGCCTGTGGAATCAGAAGACCTGAGTTCAAATCCCACCTCAAACACTTACTAGCTGTGTGACGTTGGGCAAGAAACCCTGTTTCTTTATCTGTAAAATGACTTACAAAAGGAAATAGCAAACCACCCCAGTAGTTTTGCCAAGAAAACCCCAAGTGGGGTCAGAGAACATCAACACAACTGAAATGACTGGACAACAAAATGTGTCCTTCTCTTGTCTCTAGCCTGCTCTGTTCCATTCTGGCCAGCCATAGGTTAGAGGCTGGTTGACAGGGTTCAAGTCTTGCTTCGGATACATACCATCAACAGGGAGACCTTGGGCAAGGAATTTAATTTCTCAGTACCATCAGGCAATTATCCAGGTTATAACTGGAAAAATGGAAAGGGATAAACATTTATTAAGCACCTACTGTGTTCCAGGACCTGCACTAAGCACATTACAAAAAGTTATCCGATTTGATCCTCACAACAACCACACAGGCCTTTATCTTCATTTTACAATTGAGGAAATTTAACAGAGGTTGAATGACTTACCTGGGATCACCCAGCTAGCAAGTATCTGAAGCTGGATTTGAACTCAGGCCTTGTTGACTCCAGATCCAATGCTTTAAGCACTGGTTGCCTAGCGGTGTAGTTGCTTCTTTGCAGTGGTAGAGGAAGCTTCTTTATTGGGCATTCCCATAGCATTAAATTAAATTCCCATAGAGATTAAATCTCCATAAGTATTTTGGTTTTGTATGTTTTTCTGGATTTTTTCTGGAAAGACCTAGATGAGCATGATTTTGGGTACGGTGGGGAAGGAGTAAGTCTGATCAGCCAAGGCACCCTCTGACCCAAGGTCTAAGACACTTTTGAAACATGTATAACCTTATCACCCATCAATAGCACTCTCATTGTGTCACTCCCCTACTCACTAGCCCTCCATGGCTCCCCACTGCCTATTAAATAAAGTACATGACTCTGCATTCAAGGCCTCAGGCAATCTAGCTGCAGCCTTTCTGGACTTACTTATTACTTACTAAAGAGAACTGTCTCTGGAATCACAGGACTTGGGTTCAAACCTCACCTCTGATGCTTATTGGCTGAAGGGCCTTAAGTAAGTTAATTCACAGCCTTGGACATCTGTAAAATTACCGGGTGGACTAGATGGTCCGGGATCACAGACAGCTCCAGATTCATGGTCCTATTTACTTCACGTTCTCCCTTTCTTGCTTTTGTTCTGTTTCCATCCCCAAGGCTTTGTCCCTGTTTTAGCTCTGGGCCTTGAAGGGAACTTACATTCTATCTCACGGCAATCACATGTCCATCTCCCTTCTTTTAGGACTCAGTATTATGTTTTCCATAAAGCTTTCCCTAATTCCTGTCTGCCTCCACCTCCAACCTGATGAAAATGACCTCTTCCTCCTTGAATTTCTCATAGCCCTTTGCCTGGACCTCTCCTCCTGGCTTATCCCTCCTCCTCTCCCTCTCCCTGTACTACTTCTCTCTCCTTTCCCCTTTCTCCTCACATGTGTGTATATATACATATATATTTATATGTATGTGTATGTGTATGCATTTCTATATATGCATCTGCATATATGTGCATATATTTATATATGTAATCTATCTATCTATATATATATATATAAATGAATATAAATAAATAAAATTTTATATACACACACACACACACACATATATATATATATATATATATATATATATATATATATATATATATATATATATATATATATATATATATATATATATATATATATATATATATATATATACAAATCTCCTCTAAGTGAACTGGAAGCTCTTTGAAGGCAGAGACTGTTTCCCTTTTGTGTTTGCTTTTTCAGTTCATGGCACACAGTAAGTGTTTAATAGATGCTTCTTGATTTGTTATTATTATTTCATGATATTATTGATATTATCTTGATATATTATTATTTCTGGATTTATCATTATTTAATATTTCTGATTTATTCATATTCTATCCAGACCATCTGGATAAAACCTGTGAAACCAAAGGGATTGACTTAAGTCACCTTGCTGAGGAGGTGGTCTCCCCTTTCCTTGGAAACATTGTCAAATGACGCAAAGCATCATGTCCCACAGAGCCTCTAGAATCTCAGTCCTGGTCTGACGCCGCCATGCCCTGCTGTGACAGGGAATGATCAGAACCAGATCTCTGCTGTGGGATCTAGGAATCAACTCTTTCTTGGTTGTAATCTGGCTGGAATCTTTAAATGAGCTTTGGCTCTTGTGGGAAGGTGAACCCTCTAATTATTATTTACCCCACTGTCTGCTTCAAGACAATTTGGGACTGGGGGAACAGCACGGCAAGTGGAGAAAAGTGTTAGGATTACCAGGTGAGAACTCAGATTGTCTGGACAGTGACAAGGTGAGAACTCACCTGGTAACCCTAACAGAAAAGGCCAATTTTTGTATTTGGGAAAGTCCCAAGACCTTCACCTGAGCATGATGTACGCCCTCCTCTCACCTTCCATGTGCTGGTGCAGATGTGCGCCCATACACATTCACACACTCACACACACACTCATAAACACTCTTACATGAGTTTCCCCAGAACATACTTGAACTTATCCCTGACATTCTTCATGCTGCACCTTCTCCCAGTTCTATTTTTCACTTTGAAGCAATTGGGGTGAAGTGACTTGCCCAGGGTCACACAGCCAGGAAGTATTAAATGTCTGAGGTTGGGTTTGAACTCAGGTCCACCTGACTTCAGGACAGGCACTCTATTCACTGATCATTCAGCTGCCCCCCAGTTCTATTCTTTTATCCTTTGCAGGGGAAGTATCCCACTGCTCCTTTCAGGGGAGCTTTAGGAATCAAGCCATCGACCCATTAACAAACACTTATTAAGTACCTACTATGTGTCAGCCTGTCAATCAACAAACACTTAATGAAATGCTTCCTACATGCCTTCCACTGTGCTAGGAGCTAGACATGCAAAGGCAAAGCTAAAATAGTCCCTGATCTCAAGGAATATGCATTTTGATGGAGAAGACGCGTTCACATACATACATATATGTACTTGGTGGCGGCGCTCCCAAGCACCCTGTGTTTACACCAGGTCCCGATGCTTCAGCTCTCCCAAGGCACAGACCTCCTGCCTCAGTGAGACCCGCAAAGAGGCAAACTTATGGTCACCGGAAACGAGAGTTTCCAGAAAGTTGACACCGTTGAAGTCAGATGAAGATGATATGAAGACGGGTCTCAGAATCAGAAGGAGCCTTTGAGTCACCCACGGGGTAAGCTGAGTGACTTATCTGAGGTCACATAGCTTCTAAGAAAGATCATCTAAGAGCCAAGACCAGTACAGGTCCTGGAACTCTCAGTCCAGGACTTTAAAGGATCCTTTTTGGCTGTTGTGATCCACATCTACTTTAAGTTATTATTATTATTATTATTATTTATTTGGAATATGAGTAGCACTATATGCTATAGCTAAAAATCCTCCCAACACATATTTGCAAATTCTCATTAAATTGCTCAAT